>NC_091229.1:5197067-5247067 GCF_040958095.1 Procambarus clarkii
TTGGAGGTGGTGACAAGAAACTTTTTAACCCAACATGTCGGAGAACCCACAAGGATGAGAGGCAATGATGAACGAGCGAGACTCGACCTAGTCTTCACTCTGAACGACTCCGACATAAGAAAAATCGGTTTTGAGGACCCAGTAGGAATGAGCGACCACAGAGTACTGGTGTTTGAGTACTTGATTGAAGAAGGGTTATTGAACTCGAGGAGGGATACCGAAACCAAAAGGTTAGCATACCGAAAGGGGAACTATGAGGGGATAAGAAAATTCCTAACAGATATAGACTGATGGGAAACAGAGCTCAGGGGAAAGACGGCGCATGATATGATGGATTACATCACACAGAAGTGCAAGGACGCAGTAAACAAGTTTGTCCCAGTGTGAGGGATCAAGATCCCTCAAATAGTTTTCCTAGTTTCTAGATTAGGCTAGTCACTCTAGAAACTGAAGCTTTCAAAATAACATATGCTTGTTGGGTGTTGAATGAAAGCTTATGTTATGGACTATCAATTGAGAGTAGTTAGAAGTCTGTGATTGCTCTGTAGAGAGAATTACAGAGATTTTCCTGTTTCTGTGAAATAGGATGAGGAAGTACTGGACTAAAACCGTCAGAGGTGGGGGGGAGAGTGGAGTGAACGTTGCCTTTCCCCCCACATGGGAGACATCGCTCCTTTGTTAGGCCTCCCCCTCCTTGTGACGTCACAGGACGCCCGAGGGTGACGGAGGCCTGTGACTGGTTTAGGTACGAGGAACCGTGCCGGATCCAAGCTGATTGGTCAAGACAAGGTAGGGAGGAGGTAGGGGTATTTGAATTTTCCCGCCCGCCAGGGAGTCAGTTTGAATTGGGCGGCCAGGGGAGGAAGAAGTGTTTGGTGGAGGTGGCACGCCGGCCACCTCCACCCCACGTTAATCGCTTCTATCGTCCAAATCACTCATCAAATATGGCACTCCTGCCATCAGGGGTTGTGTCAAGGCCCAATTAGGTGAATTGGGGCCAAGGATTTACGGAAGAAACAGTAAAAAGCTAAAGAGACAGTTGACTGTGTTCACCCATGAGGCAGGCTGGCAGAGCCTCATGGTGTAACAGGTGGGTCGATTATCCTGTCTAGTGGCAATAGACGATTGGTGTTGGGCAGTGTAAGTGAGTGTGATATAACAGGCCCATGTTGGACTTTGCATTCCGCCAGGCTGCGTCAGTGTGGGGACGCCGCCGGCCATTTGTCACCCCAGTGTAAAGCAAGGTTGTGATTCCCCAGCCGCGTGGGTACTCCTGTGGGCAGCAGCCTGCCAGCCTGAGGCACCCATGTGCGCGTCCGCCCAGGCCACCCGCGCGGCCAAACCCCACCCCACCCCGCCTGCCAGTTCAGCCTGGTGGGGTGCTATGAAGTCATGCGCTACCCATGGCCAACCCCAGGCCACCCAGCGGTTCGGCCCGGCCCGGCCCGCGCGCGGCCACCCACCCAGGCCACCTGCGCGCCCAAACCCCACCCCCCTCTCTCAGCTCGGGAGGGGCGCCGTGGGCCATGCCTTGGCCACATGCCTTGGCCACTTTCCCGGGACAGCCTAGGGCCACATCTTGTCGACGCATGAGGAGCAAGCAAGCTAAGTGTTGTCAGCTAGTGTGGTAGTGACTTGGGAAATGAGGAAAAAAATAAGGGAAAGAGGGCAGTAGAAATGAGTACTCTTACAGTGTGATGGGTACCGGTGGAAATTCACGGAAACAGTTGTCTCAGAGCCTCGCCAGGCTAGAGAAGCAGCTGAGTGACAGCTGCCAGTAGGATCCAGGTGTTTGATAGGGCGGTATCTGGAGATGGATATTATACACGGGACCACACTGTAGTAATGTATATATATATAGTAGACTGACTAGAGTATGTAACCAGTCAGTGTAGAGATTTACTATATAAGTGATCCAGCCTGTCGATTCTATATAATCGTTCAGACTGGATTAATGCCATAGAGTACCATAAAATTATAATCATTAGAGGTAGTTAAGTACAATTACTTGGTGATATAATTTTCATTGATTATGTGAATGCCATTTCTATGTGTTCATTTGCATGTTTATGTACTGTGTTGTGTGGTAAGACAGTAGATGTGATTGCCTAATGATGTCATTAGCATGTGGGGTATGCTGACGGCATCATTATGTTGCAGGTTTGTGCAGTGTTGTTATCAGTTTATACGATATTATTGCCCCAGGAACTGTGTTGAGGGTTTAAGGGACCTCTAGGATTATTCAGGGTGATTCACAGTACTTAATGAGAGCAGGCAATTGATGGGTTAATTGCCTTGCTGAGGTAAGTGTGTGTGTTCACAGTAGTCCTTTGCAATCGGGTGCAAGAAAAAGAGGGGGGGGCAGTAATATTAGTATACTTTTGTGTGTTGCACAACCATGTGTCATTATTGTGTGGGCACAGTAATTAGCGAGTTGCAGTAGCCGCAACCATATGTGGGCAGTGCTGTTATGATGTTGTATGCCATTGTAGTGTGACCTATGTAATGCTGGGGTTACTTTGTTTCTTTAAGTTGTGTTGAGGACTTAAGGATTCAGTGAGTTAATTAAGTAAGGGGTAATTAAGTGGATAAGGGGTGCACACTTAGTATTGTGCAGTGAGTGAGGGCTGTTAAGAGAGAACAGTGTTGAGCTAGAGTGAGATACGTCTCGGGAGCAATTAATTGTCCATGTGACAACTAATTGACCACTCTAGCTAATTATGTAATTAGCCTTCTCATCATGAATTCACGTAGTGGGAGAGGATCTGTCAGAGTATGTCAGTACTTGTTTTAACGTAATATGCTCGAGACTAATTACCTTTCAGGGGTATAGCAATTAGTGGCTCAGGTTAATTAGTTGAGTAATTAACATTGGAGAGCTCCGATGACTCGGTAAAGCGAGGTCATGGAGCTAGCAAAAATCGTTGTATTAATCATATCCTGTCTGAGGACAGTGGATTAGTGGCACATCTTGTTAATTAGGGTAATTAACTCCTTTCCCGTGAATTCACAGTGTTTGGTGAGACCTGCTTAGGCAGTGCGGAGTGAGACGTATTTATGGATGATTAATTATCGGTCCTGGTGACAGTTAATTAATTGCTCAGCAGTAATTAGAGACTTAATTAGGGTAATTAACACTCACTAGTAATTTTTTTACACAGACTATGGAGAAGCTACCAAGTTAGGGTAGGCCTAGTTAACGTAACTCAATGTGGATGTAATTAGTGGTCTGTTTGACCTTAATTGAGAATTACTCACTGAATACTTGCAAGGAGTCAAGGGTGATGTAATATATGTTTGAGTTATTGTTAACAAGAGAGAGACAAGTGTTAAAGATTAACGTAGAGTATCATCATGTTGTTGTCTAGTGTGAGACAATTGTTTGTGATTACCGTAGTACTTTGTTGCTGACTGCTGCGATCAGTCAATTAATGTAATTAATCACTTAAGGCAATTTCTTTTGGTTGTCGTCTGGTGACGAGAGTAGAGTTATCTAGGGGGATCTGTGGAGCTGTGTCCCAGAATCCCGCCTTGCCTGTCTTTGTTACTGTTTACAACAGGGCAACTTCTTGTAGGGAGTTGCAAAGAGTGTTCACACTGGGTTGTGATAGGGGGGAGTCACTGTTGGACTCCCGCCTAGTTACGTGGGTCTCTCCTGGGGGGCGGGAGGACCCCTAAGTTTGTGATTATAGTAGCTGTCAGGGAAACCGAGACACTATTGATTGCCTGCTTGTGTCTTTGTCTTCAGTGGATATCCTTCATTTGTTCAGTTAGTTCATGTTGTCAGCCCGAAGTGTCAGCAAGATGGAACCTGCTGTCACTTCTCGAGGGGCTGTTGAATAGCTGTGTTGCAAATGCCACTTGATGTACAATAACGTAACCATTCGCTGTGGTGTAACTTAGTCTGTGATATTTTTCTTTGATTTGCAATACTGCGTCATCAGTGGGCACACCTGTGTTCAGGTTAGTTCAGTATGCAGCCTCACAGCAAGGGTTGCTATTTAGCTGTTTGTTATCGTGCCACTGGATGACATTAACGTAACGTAAACTCGGTAATGTAGTAGTTAGTCTCTTGTTATTAATAAATTGTTATGTTATAGAAAACAGTCTTTGATGTCAACCCTTCAACCATATTATTCCACTATATTTCTGCATATTATTATTAAATGTTGATGTGATCTTGATACGACGGCTGTTCTTGGGAATTCGAATTCCAATTAATAGCGCCACATCAAATATAAATATTTGATTGTGAGAACCTGTCGGTTACCCTTTATTAGTTTTAACATCCTGTTTAAGTAGGAGGAGCCAGCGGCCTATTGTGCACAGGTTTTCACCCCTGGTGGTGGAGGCCTGGCGGTTTGCTCCCGCTTTTCCTTTTTTCTATTGGACTCATGCTTAACTGCCGTGAGCAGACTTTAAACTTGTAGTCCACCTCCTAAGGGAGGTAGGCGTAGAGAAAAATCTCACAGCTGGCGCCCAACGTGGGGCTATGCAACTTGGGTTCGAGCCCATGTAGAGCAGTCTTGTTGATTTTTAAAGTAACATAAGATATCGTTGCAGAATATTGTGGAACAGTATTGTTAGAGGTATATTTGTGCACGGTTGTCACACTTAGGTACAAACACACCACACATACAGTATGAAAGAGGTATTTCATGGTAGATATGGGAAAATCTGTCTGGCTTTTTGTGGCTGCTAGCTTGTGGACATTGACACACTCATTGGTGAGGGGTGTCAGCTCAGCAGCAGGTGTCGTGGACACCCAGCCAGCGAGCAACAGTGGTTGCAAGAGTGCACTCAGGATCTGCCTGAGGTGCAAGACACCACCTACCTGAGGGTAGAAGAAGCTTCTAGAAGTGACCTCAAGTGTGAGAGGTCTTATTGGACGACACTGTAGTTGTCAAGGGTGTCATAGGAGTGTAGTCGTTATTACACAGATGGATCTTAGTGGGAGGTCGCGCCACCAGAGTAGGATCCGAGTAGACTTCTTTAGAAAAGGGAGTAATTCATCTGTAGTTAGACAGGTGATGGAATTTCTTACCAGAGTGGGGACTGTACAACCCCAGGAAGAATTCAGGGTAGTCACTAGAGAGGTTGAGCAGAGGCTCCCGTTTGCAGAGGTGACAGCAAGGCCGAGTTCGAGCCTGAAGGTGAGAGCGCAGCAAGTCAGTGCTGGCTCAAGTGCAGATTTCAAGAAGGCAATCTCACACAGGGAAGGGAAGCCAAACCCACCCTAGTGCACTTAACCTGGTGACAAGGTATGAAGGTAAAGATGCCTAGCTTGGCAGTTCTGAGAAAGACGATTCGATGGATGCATACATCGATCGCCTTTTGAAGAAAGGCTGCCAATGCAATATGGCAAAGGTCATTTTGGGCTGGTGATTTTCCATGGTTCAGGTCCCCAGCAGCATAATGATTTTGTTCTTTAAGGATTACCTTGGTAAAGGGTTATAGTGGATCTGCAGAGGGAATGCTGATCACATTCCAAGTTAGATCCAGGGAGAAATAGACAAGAGAGTTTGACAGATGTCAAAAGTTTCGCTTGAGTCTTTGTTAGAGTAGCGAGACCTAGGAGAAGCAAGGGAGGGACCGCAAGCTCAGTAGGGGAGCATAGGTACTCGTAGAAGAGGGTTTTCTCCCAGATAGTTCAGTCGGTAGAGCAAGACCGGCTGGTGTTGGGCAGTTGGACAGTGAGAGTGATCCTGTCAACTTGTTGCTAGGTCAGGCGGAGGACTGACAGTAAGTCCTTTGTAGGCTGAGGGTAGTGTAGAAGTGCTTCACCGGTAAGGCCACACCACTGTGTAGCACATGTGTCCAGTATGACACAGACCGAGGATGGAAATAGGAGGTTCAGTGATGGAAATGGTTGCGAGGTGTTGAACCGGCCAGGACCAGAGCTGGAGCTGAACATGTTGCCACTAATTATTGTGTGGGCACAGTAATTAGCGAGTTGCAGTAGCCGCAACCATATGTGGGCAGTGCTGTTATGATGTTGCATGCCATTGTAGTGTGACCTATGTAATGCTGGGGTTACTTTGTTTCTTTAAGTTGTGTTGAGGACTTAAGGATTCAGTGAGTTAATTAAGTAAGGGGTAATTAACTGGATAAGGGGTGCACACTTAGTATTGTGGAGTGAGTGAGGGCTGTTAAGAGAGAACAGTGTTGAGCTAGAGTGAGATACGTCTCGGGAGCAATTAATTGTCCATGTGACAACTAATTGACCACTCTAGCTAACTATGTAATTAGCCTTCTCATCATGAATTCACGTAGTGGGAGAGGATCTGTCAGAGTATGTCAGTACTTGTGTTAACGTAATATGCTCGAGACTAATTACCTTTCAGGGGTATAGCAATTAGTGGCTCAGGTTAATTAGTGGAGTAATTAACATTGGAGAGCTCCGATAACTCGGTAAAGCGAGGTCATGGAGCTAGCAAAAATCGTTGTATTAATCATATCCTGTCTGAGGACAGTGGATTAGTGGCACATCTTGTTAATTAGGGTAATTAACTCCTTTCCCGTGAATTCACAGTGTTTGATGAGACCTGCTTAGGCAGTGCGGAGTGAGACGTATTTATGGATGATTAATTATCGGTCCTGGTGACAGTTAATTAATTGCTCAGCAGTAATTAGAGACTTAATTAGGGTAATTAACACTCACTAGTAATTTTTTGACACAGACTGTGGAGAAGCTACCAAGTTAGGGTAGGCCTAGTTAACGTAACTCAATGTGGATGTAATTAGTGGTCCGTTTGACCTTAATTGAGAATTACTCACTGAATACTTGCAAGGAGTCAAGTGTGATGTAATATATGTTTGAGTTATTGTTAACAAGAGAGAGACAAGTGTTAAAGATTAACGTAGAGTATCATCATGTTGTTGTCTAGTGTGAGACAATTGTTTGTGATTACCGTAGTACTTTGTTGCTGACTTCTGCGATCAGTCAATTAACGTAATTAATCACTTAAGGCAATTTCTTTTGGTTGTCGTCTGGTGACGAGAGTAGAGTTATCTAGGGGGATCTGTGGAGCTGTGTCCCAGAATCCCGCCTTGCCTGTCTTTGTTACTGTTTACAACAGGGCAACTTCTTGTAGGGAGTTGCAAAGAGTGTTCACTCTGGGTTGTGATAGGGGGGAGTCACTCTTGGACTCCCGCCTAGTTACGTGGGTCTCTCCTGGGGGGCGGGAGGACCCCTAAGTTTGTGATTATTGTAGCTGTCAGGGAAACCGAGACACTATTGATTGCCTGCTTGTGTCTTTGTCTTCAGTGGATATCCTTCATTTGTTCAGTTAGTTCATGTTGTCAGCCCGAAGTGTCAGCAAGATGGAACCTGCTGTCACTTCTCGAGGGGCTGTTGAATAGCTGTGTTGCAAATGCCACTTGATGTACAATAACGTAACCATTCGCTGTGGTGTAACTTAGTCTGTGATATTTTTCTTTGATTTGCAATATTGCGTCATCAGTGGGCACACCTGTGTTCAGGTTATTTCAGTATGCAGCCTCACAGCAAGGGTTGCTATTTAGCTGTTTGTTATCGTGCCATTGGATGACATTAACGTAACGTAAACTCGGTAATGTAGTAGTTAGTCTCTTGTTATTAATAAATTGTTATGTTATAGAAAACAGTCTTTGATGTCAACCCTTCAACCATATTATTCCACCATATTTCTGCATATTATTATTAAATGTTGATGTGATCTTGATACGACGGCTGTTCTTGGGAATTCGAATTCCAATTCATAGCGCCACATCAAATATAAATATTTGATTGTGAGAACCTGTCGGTTACCCTTTATTAGTTTTAACGTCCTGTTTAAGTAGGAGGAGCCAGCGGCCTATTGTGGACAGGTTTTCACCCCTGGTGGTGGAGGCCTGGCGGTTTGCTCCCGCTTTTCCTTTTTTCTATTGGACTCATGCTTAACTGCCGTGAGCAGACTTTAAACTTGTAGTCCACCTCCTAAGGGAGGTAGGCGTAGAGAAAAATCTCACAGCTGGCGCCCAACGTGGGGCTATGCAACTTGGGTTCGAGCCCATGAAGAGCAGTCTTGTTGATTTTTAAAGTAACATAAGATATCGTTGCAGAATATTGTGGAACAGTATTGTTGGAGGTATATTTGTGCACGGTTGTCACACTTAGGTACACACACACCACACATACAGTATGAAAGAGGTATTTCATGGTAGATATGGGAAAATCTGTCTGGCTTTTTGTGGCTGCTAGCTTGTGGACATTGACACACTCATTGGTGAGGGGTGTCAGCTCAGCAGCAGGTGTCGTGGACACCAAGCCAGTATGCAACAGTGGTTGCAAGAGTGCACTCAGGATCTACCTGAGGTGCAAGACACCACCTACCTGAGGGTAGAAGAAGCTTCTAGAAGTGACCTCAAGAGTGAGAGGTCTTATTGGACGACACTGTAGTTGTCAAGGGTGTCATAGGAGTGTAGTCGTTATTACACAGATGGATCTTAGTGGGAGGTCGCGCCACCAGAGTAGGATCCGAGTAGACTTCTTTAGAAAAGGGAGTAATTCATCTGTAGTTAGACAGGTGATGGAATTTCTTACCAGAGTGGGGACTGTACAACCCCAGGAAGAATTCAGGGTAGTCACTAGAGAGGTTGAGCAGAGGCTCCCGTTTGCAGAGGTGACAGCAAGGCCGAGTTCTAGCCTGAAGGTGAGAGCGCAGCAAGTCAGTGCTGGCTCAAGTGCAGATTGCAAGGAGGCAATCTCACACAGGGAAGGGAAGCCAAACCCACCCTAGTGCACTTAACCTGGTGACAAGGTATGAAGGTAAAGATGCCTAGCTTGGCAGTTCTGAGAAAGACGATTCGATGGATGCATACATCGATCGCCTTTTGAAGAAAGGCTGCCAATGCAATATGGCAAAGGTCAATTTGGGCTGGAGATTTTCCATGGTTCAGGTCCCCAGCAGCATAATGATTTTGTTCTTTAAGGATTACCTTGGTAAAGGGTTATAGTGGATCTGCAGAGGGAATGCTGATCACATTCCAACTTAGATCCAGCGAGAAATAGACAAGAGAGTTTGACAGATGTCAAAAGTTTCGCTTGAGTCTTTGTTAGAGTAGCGAGACCTAGGAGAAGCAAGGGAGGGACCCCAAGCTCAGTAGGGGAGCATAGGTACTCGTAGAAGAGGGTTTTCTCCCAGATAGTTCAGTCGGTAGAGCAAGACCGGCTGGTGTTGGGCAGTTGGACAGTGAGAGTGATCCTGTCAACTTGTTGCTAGGTCAGGTGGAGGACTGACAGTAAGTCCTTTGTAGGCTGAGGGTAGTGTAGAAGTGCTTCACCGGTAAGGCCACACCACTGTGTAGTACATGTGTCCAGTATGACACAGACCGAGGATGGAAATAGGAGGTTCAGTGATGGAAATGGTTGCGAGGTGTTGAACCGGCCAGGACCAGAGCTGGAGCCGAACATGTTGCCACTCCAAGGTCGGGCAGCACCACCAGGGTGATCCGGTGATAGTGCACAGAGACCCTCAGGCCAGTGTTGTATAGGAAACAGTTTCACACTCCACACTTGTTTAGCTAGTACACCTGTTGGGCAGGTGTGTGCAGAAAAACTAGCTGGTGTTTTGAATGTATTTTCCTTGCAGGAAAATATATTCTTTAGTGGGAGGTTGTGTGAGGGATCTAGATCCCTCAGCTAGTTTTCCTAGTTTCTAGATTAGGCTAGTCACTCTAGAAACTGAAGCTTTCAAAATAACATATGCTTGTTAGGTGTTGAATGAAAGCTTATGTTATGGCCTATCAATTGTGAGTAGTTAGAATTCTGTGATTGCTCTGTAGAGAGAATTACAGAGATTTTCCTGTTTCTGTGAAATAGGATGAGGAAGTACTAGACTAAAACCGTTAGAGGTAGGGGGGAGAGTGGAGTGAACATTGCCTTTCCCCCCACATGGGAGACATCGCTCCTTTGTTAGGCCTCCCCCTCCTTGTGACGTCACAGGACGCCCGAGGGTGACGGAGGCCTGTGACTGGTTTAGGCACGAGGAGCCGTGCCGGCTTCAAGCTGATTGGTCAAGACAAGGTAGGGAGGAGGTAGGGGTATTTGAGTTTTCCCGCCCGCCAGGGAGTCAGTTTGAATTGGGTGGCCAGGGGAGGAAGAAGTGTTTGGAGGAGGTGGCACGCCGGCCACCTCCACCCCACGTTAATCGCTTCTCTCGTCCAAATCACTCATCGAATATGGCACTCCTGCCATCAGGGGTTGTGTTAAGGCCCAATTAGGTGAATTGGGGCCAAGGATTTACGGTAGAAATGGTAAAAAGCTAAAGAGACAGTTGACTGTGTTCACCCATGAGGCAGGCTGGCAGAGCCTCATGGTGTAACAGGTGGGTCGAGTATCCTGTCTAGTGGCAATGGACGATTGGTGTTGGGCAGTGTAAGTGAGTGTGATATTACAGGCCCATGTTGGATTTTGCATTCCGCCAGGCTGCGTCAGTGTGGGGCCGCCGCCGGCCATTTGTCACCCCAGTGTAGAGCAAGGTTGTGATTCCCCAGCCGCGTGGGTACTCCTGTGGGCGGCAGCCTGCCAGCCTGATGCACCCATGTGCGCGCCCGCCCAGGCCACCCGCGCGGCCAAGCCCCACCCCACCCCGCCCGCCAGTTCAGCCTGGTGGGGTGCTATGACGTCATGCGCTACCCGTGGCCAACCCCAGGCCACCCAGTGGCTTGGCCCAGCCCGGCTTGGCTCGGCTCGGCCCGGCCCGCGCGCGGCCACCCACCCAGGCCACCCGCGCGGCCAATCCCCACCCCCCTCTCTTAGCTCGGGAGGGGCGCTGTGGGCCATGCCTTGCCCACATGCCTTGGCCACTTTCCCGGGACAGCCTAGGGCCACATCTTGTCGACGCATGAGGAGCAAGCAAGCTAAGTGTTGTCAGCTAGTGTGGTAGTGACTTGGGAAATGAGGAAAAAAATAAGGGAAAGAGGGCAGTAGAAATGAGTACTCTTACAGTGTGATGGGTACCGGTGGAAATTCACGGAAAGAGTTGTCTCAGAGCCTCGCCAGGCTAGAGAAGCAGCTGAGTGACAGCTGTCAGTAGGATCCAGGTGTTTGATAGGGCGGTACCTGGAGATGGATATTATACACGGGACCACACTGTAGTAATGTATATATATATAGTAGACTGACTAGAGTATGTAACCAGTCAGTGTAGAGATTTACCATATAAGTGATCCAGCCTGTCGATTCTATATAATCGTTCAGACTGGATTAATGCCATAGAGTACCATAAAATTATAATCATTAGAGGTAGTTAAGTACAATTACTTGGTGATATAATTTTCATTGATTATGTGAATGCCATTTCTATGTGTTCATTTGCATGTTTATGTACTGTGTTGTGTGGTAAGTCAGTAGATGTGATTGCTGACTGATTGCCTAATGATGTCATTAGCATGGGGGGCATGCTGACGGCATCATTATGTTGCAGGTTTGTGCAGTGTTGTTATCAGTTTATACGATATTATTGCCCCAGGAACTGTGTTGAGGGTTTAAGGGACCTCTAGGGTTATTCAGGGTGATTCACAGTACTTAATGAGAGCAGGCGATTGATGGGTTAATTGCCTTGCTGAGGTAAGTGTGTGTGTTCACAATAGTCCTTTGCAATCGGGTGCAAGAAAAAGAGGGGGGGGAGGGGAAGTGATATTAGTATACTTTTATGTGTTGCACAACCGTGTGTCATTATTGTTTGGGCACAGTAATTAGCGAGTTGCAGTAGCCGCAACCATATGTGGGCAGTGCTTTTATGATGTTGCATGCCATTGTAGTGTGACCTATGTAATGCTGGGGTTACTTTGTTTCTTTAAGTTGTGTTGAGGACTTAAGGATTCAGTGAGTTAATTAAGTAAGGGGTAATTAACTGGATAAGGGGTGCACACTTAGTATTGTGGAGTGAGTGAGGGCTGTTAAGAGAGAACAGTGTTGAGCTAGAGTGAGATACGTCTCGGGAGCAATTAATTGTCCATGTGACAACTAATTGACCACTCTAGCTAATTATTTAATTAGCCTTCTCATCATGAATTCACATAGTGGGAGAGGATCTGTCAGAGTCTGTCAGTACTTGTGTTAACGTAATATGCTCGAGACTAATTACCTTTCAGGGGTATAGCAATTAGTGGCTCAGGATAATTAGTGGAGTAATTAACATTGGAGAGCTCCGATGACTCGGTAAAGCGAGGTCATGGAGCTAGCATAAATCGTTGTATTAATCATATCCTGTCTGAGGACAGTGAATTAGTGGCACATCTTGTTAATTAGGGTAATTAACTCCTTTCCCGTGAATTCACAGTGTTTGATGAGACCTGCTTAGGCAGTGCGGAGTGAGACGTATTTATGGATGATTAATTATTGGTCCTGGTGAGAGTTAATTAATTGCTCAGCAGTAATTAGAGATTTAATTAGGGTAATTAACACTCACTAGTAATTTTTTGACACAGACTGTGGAGAAGCTACCAAGTTAGGGTAGGCTTAGTTAACGTAACTCAATGTGGATGTAATTAGTGGTCCGTTTGACCTTAATTGAGAATTACTCACTGAATACTTGCAAGGAGTCAAGTGTGATGTAATATATGTGTGAGTTATTGTTAACAAGAGAGAGACAAGTGTTAAAGATTAACGTAGAGTATCATCATGTTGTTGTCTAGTGTGAGACAATTGTTTGTGATTACTGTAATACTTTGTTGCTGACTTCTGCGATCAGTCAATTAACGTAATTAATCACTTAAGGCAATTTCTTTTGGTTGTCGTCTGGTGACGAGAGTAGAGTCATCTAGGGATCTGTGGAGCTGTATCCCAGAATCCCGCCTTGCCTGTCTTTGTTACTGTTTACAACAGGGCAACTTCTTGTAGGGAGTTGCAAAGAGTGTTCACACTGGGTTGTGATAGGGAAGAGTCACTGTTGGACTCCCGCCTAGTTACGTGGGTCTCTCCTGGGGGGCGGGAGGACCCCTAAGTTTGTGATTATAGTAGCTGTCAGGGAAACCGAGACACTATTGATTGCCTGCTTGTGTCTTTGTCTTCAGTGGATATCCTTCATTTGTTCATGTTGTCAGCCCGAAGTGTCAGCAAGATGGAGCCTGCTGTCACTTCTCGAGGGGCTGTTGAATAGCTGTGTTGCAAATGCCACTTGATGTACAATAACGTAACCATTCGCTGTGGTGTAACTTAGTCTGTGATATTTTTCTTTGATTTGCAATATTGCGTCATCAGTGGGCACACCTGTGTTCAGGTTAGTTCAGTATGCAGCCTCACAGCAAGGGTTGCTATTTAGCTGTTTGTTATCGTGCCACTGGATGACATTAACGTAACGTAAACTCGGTAATGTAGTAGTTAGTCTCTTGTTATTACTAAATTGTTATGTTATAGAAAACAGTCTTTGATGTCAACCCTTCAACCATATTATTCCACCATATTTCTGCATATTATTATTAAATGTTGATGTGATCTTGATACGACGGCTGTTCTTGGGAATTCGAATTCCAATTCATAGCGCCACATCAAATATAAATATTTGATTGTGAGAACCCGTCGGTTACCCTTTTTAGTTTTACCATCCTTTTTAACTGGGAGGAGCCAGCGGCCTATTGTGGACAGGTTTTCACCCCTGGTGGTGGAGGCCTGGCGGTTTGCTCCCGCTTTTCCTTTTTTGTATTGGACTCATCCTTAACTGTCGTGAGCAGACTTTAAACTTGTAGTCCACCTCCTAAGGGAGGTAGGCATAGAGAAAAATCTCAAACCCAGTCCAAAAGGAAAACAGAGAAATGAAAATGAGAAACCCATGGTTTAATCAGAGATGTGGGCTAGCTAAGCAGCAAAGTAAAAGGGCATGGAGAAACTATAGGAATAACAGGACACTGGAGAGCAGAGAAAGATACCAGAATGCCAGGAATGAATATGTCAGGATGAGAAGAGAGGCAGAAAGACAATACGAAATTGACATTGCAAGCAAGGCAAAGACTCAGCCTAAATTGTTGCATAGCCACATCAGGAGAAAACAACAGTAAAGGAACAGGTTATGAAATTAAGGATCGGGGCGGAAGGATTCACTACAATCGACAAGGAAGTGTGTGAGGAATTGAATAAGATATTCCAGGAGGTCTTCACCTTAGAGCAAGGAGAAATTCCAGAGGTAAGTGTGGGAATAGCTAACCAGGAACCACTGGAAGAGTTTGAGATTACCAGCGGGGAAGTAAGGAAGTGTTTACTAGAGTTGGATGCGACAAAGGCTATAGGCCCAGATGGAATCTCCCCTTGGGTTCTAAAGGAAGGAGCAGGAGAACTGTGCCTACCACTCTCCATAGTGTATAACAAATCACTGGCAACAGGGGAACTGCCAGATATTTGGAAAGCAGCTAACGTAGTCCCGATATACAAGAAAGGGGACAGACAGGAGGCACTGACCTACAGGCCTGTGTCCCTAACCTGCATACCATGCAAGCTGATGGAGAAGATTGTGCGAATAAAAACTAGTGGAGCATCTGGAGCGAAGGAACTTTGTAACACAGCATCAACATGGTTTCAGGGATGGCAGGTCCTGCCTCACAGGGTTACTTGAATTCTACGACCAGGCAAGAAAAAGAAGGGTGGCAGACTGCATATTTTTGGATTGTCAGAAAGCCTTTGATACAGTTCCACACAAGAGGCTAGTGCGAAAGTTGAAGACGCAGGCTGGAGAGAAAGAAAAGGTACTCCGGTGGATTGAGGAGTACCTAAGCAACAGGAGACAACGAGTCTGTGTGAGGGGTGAGGTCTCAGATTGGCGAGACGTTACAAGTGGAGTCCCACAAGGGTCAGTCCTTGGACCTATACTGTTTCTGGTATATGTAAATGATCTCACAGAGGGTATAGATTCGTTCCTCTCAGTGTTTGCCGACGATGCAAAAATTATGAGGAGGATTGAAACAGAGGACGATAGTAGGAGGCTACAAGATGACCTAGATAGACTGAGTGAATGGTCCAACAAATGGCTGTTTAAGTTCAACCCGAGTAAATGCAAAGTAATGAAACTAGGCAGTGGAAACAGGAGGCCAGACACAGGATACAGAATAGGAGATGAAGTACTTAATGAAACAGACAGAGAGAAAGATCTAGGAGTTGATATCACACCAAACCTGTCTCCTGAAGCCCACATAAAGAGAATAACGTCTGCGGCATATGCGAGGCTGGCTAACATCAGAACGGCGTTCAGGAACCTGTGTAAGGAATCATTCAGAATCTTGTACACAACATATGTAAGACCAATCCTGGAGTATGCGGCCCCAGCATGGAGCCCGTACCTTGTCAAGCACAAGACGAAGCTGGAAATGTCCAAAGGTGTGCTACTAGACTAGTCCCATAACTAAGAGGCATGAGTTATGAGGAAAGGCTGCGGGAAATTCACCTTATGACACTGGAAGACAGAAGAGTAAGGGGGGACATGATCACAACCTACAAAATCCTCAGGGGAATCGACCGGGTAAACAAGGATAAACTATTCAACACTGGAGGGACGCGAACAAGGGGACACAGGTGGAAGCTGAGTACCCAAATGAGCCACAGAGACATTAGAAATAACTTTTTCAGTGTCAGAGTAGTTAGTAAGTGGAATGCACTAGGAAGTGATGTGGTGGAGGCTGACTCCATACACAGTTTCAAATGTAGATATGATAGAGCCCAGTAGGCTCAGAAGTCTGTACACCAGTTGATTGACGGTTGAGAGGCGGGACCAAAGAGCCAGAGCTCAACCCCCACAAGCACAATTAGGTGAGTACAATTAGGTGAGTACACACACACACACACACACAGGAGGTCTTCACAATAGAACAAGGAGAAGCCCCTGCACTAAGTGAGGAGGCGGCAAACCAAGCAAACTTGGAGGAATTTGACGTCACCAGTGATGAGGTCAAAAGGTGTCTGCTGGAGCTGGATGTGACAAAGGCTGTTGGGCCTGACAGAATCTCACCATGGATACTAAAGGAAGGTGCAGAAGCACTAAGTGTGCCACTCTCTATGGTGTATAACAGGTCACTGGAAACAGGAGACTTTCCAGAAAGTTGGAAGACAGCTAACGTGGTCCCAATATACAAGAAGGGTGACAGGCAAGAGGCACTGAACTACAGGCCAGTTTCCTTAACTTGTATACCATGCAAGGTGATGGAGAAGATCGTGAGGAAAAGGCTCGTAGAGCATCTGGAGGGAAATAACTTTGTAACTCACCACCAATATGGGCTCAGGGATGGGAAATCGTGCCTCACAGGTTTAATAGAATTTTATGACCAGGCAACAAAAATTAGGCAGGAAAGAGAAAGGTGGACCGACTGCATTTTACTGGACTGCCAGAAAGCCTTTGACACAGTACCCCATAAAAGGCTGTTAAAAAAGTTGGAGCAACAGGCAGGAGTAAAGGGAAGGTGCTCCAGTGGATAAGGGAGTACTTAAGCAACAGGAAACAGCTAGTAACGGTGAGGGGGGAGACATCAGAGTGGCGTGATGTCACCAGCGGAGTTCCACAGTGCTCAGTTCTTGGACCCATTCTGTTTTAATATATGTAAATGATCTTCCGGAGGGTATAGACTCATTCCTCTCAATGTTTGCTGATGATGCAAAAATTATGAGAAGAATCAAGACGGATGGAGATAGACAGAGACTACAGGATGACCTGGATAAACAGGAGGAATGGTCTAGAAAATGGCTGCTAAAGTTCAACTCAGGAAAGTGTAAGTAAGTAAGTAAGTAATTATCAAAAGAAGGCACCAAACCGGGAAGGCTATGTAGCACCATCAAATACGCAAAATAATCAGAGGGCGCTAAATATCACCAAGGATGCCAATACGAGAACAAAAACGCATAAGGCGAACGATATCAAAAGTATCCGAGTCACCAAGAATTCTATCGAGGGACAGGTGACCGCGAGGGGCGGTCGGAAAGCAAGACACACGCTCGTCCTGGAAGTCAGGACATTCAAGAAGGACATGCACGACCGTAAGAGGGACAATGCAACTAGGACAATAAGGAGCAGGGCGGCGCTCCATCAAGTGACCATGGGTTAAGCGAGTATGGCCAATACGCAACCTCGCCAGAGCTGTTTCCCACCGCCGGTTACGGTGGAAGGAGGACGGCCACGAGGAAACACAACATTTAAGAGTACGTAGCTTGTTACCAGTAACAGACATCCAAGAAGCCTGCCAACGGGTAAGGACTGAGGAATGGATAACCGGTAAAAGTCGGAATACGGAATGCCTTTACGAGAGATGGGACAAGAGCGGACAGCTTCCTTAGCGGCAGCATCCGCACGCTCATTTAAAGACACGCCAATATGGCTGGGAACCCAACAAAACCTAACCGACTTAAATTTACTGTGAACGAGAAACAACCAATGCTGGATCTCGACAACTACTGGATGAACTGGATTAAAGCACCCGAGAGCCATGAGGGCACTACGAGAGTCAACAACAACCACAAAGGAAGACTGACAACGAGAAAGCAGGAGACGAAGAGCATAGAGAATAGCATAAAGTTCCGCTGTAAAGATGCTAGTCTCCGGAGGCAAGCGACACATATAAGTGCGATCAGGAAAAACAACAGAGTAGCCAACACCGTCCGCTGACTTAGACCCATCGGTGAAGACAGAAACGGAGCGGGAGTGAGAAGAAAAGTGCTCGAGGAAAAGGCGTTTTAGAACCGTAGGAGGGGTAAAAGCTTTAGTGATACGAGTCAAGGATGTACAAAACCGCGGAAGAGGGACCCTCCACGGGGGCAAAGAAGGAACAACACGAGGAGAAACATCAGAAATACGAACGGAAAGAGAATCCTGTAGGCGAGATAACCGGACAGAAAGAGGGAGGTGGTGAAGAGGAACAGGAACTGCAGGAGGGGCAAAAGTTAAAGCACGACAGAGGCGAGAGGAAGGATGTTGCAAGGACCGCGCAAGATAGCGAAGACAGTAGCGATCACGGCGGTCCTGGAGAGACAGGAAGCCAGTGTCAACATACAAGCTAAGGACGGGAGTCGAACGAAAGGCACCAGAACTGAGGCGCAACCCAGTATGGTGCAAAGCATCAAGACGGCGAAGAGTAGAAGGAGAAGCAGACGAGTAAGCAGGGCAACCATAATCGAGCTTAGACAGGACGAGAGAGGAATGTAAAGCAAGGAGAGTGCGCCTATCTGCCCCCCAAGAAGTATGGGACAAGACCCGAAGGAGGGCAAGGGCCTTAGAGCACTCAACACGGAGGTAAGAGATATGGGGAGACCAAGACAAACGAGTGTCAAGGAATAACCCCAAAAGCTTCGCGGAATCTTTGTATTCAAGGGGATGACCATAAAGTGACAAAGAGGGACGAAGAACAACCCGTTTCCGCGTAAAAGTCATGGCACAAGTCTTAGAAGTAGAGAACTTGAAGCCATGACCCGTGGCCCAAGACGACACGACATCAATTGCAAGTTGAAGCCGGCGTTGAAGGAGAGGCGAATCATCACCCTGACAACAAAGGGTAAGATCATCGACATAGAGAGCGGAGAAGACACCAGAAGGAAGAGAGGAAAGAAGACCATTGAGGGCAACCAGAAAAAGAGTAGTGCTCAGAACACTACCCTGGGGCACACCTTCGTATTGCTGAAAAGAGGGAGAGAGAGCGGTACCAAGGCGCACCCGAAAGGAACGACGAGAGAGGAAGCTGCGGAGAAAGAGAGGGAGATGACCACGAAGGCCAAAAGAATGAAGTTGAGATAGGATATGAAAACGCCAAGTGGAGTCGTAAGCCTTTTCTAGGTCAAAAAGGACGGCAACAACGGAGGTCTTCGCAGCAAAAGCAGTACGAATATAGACCTCCAAGTTCACCAGGACATCTGTCGTGCTGCGGCACTTGCGGAAACCAAGTTGAGAAGGGGAGAGGAGGTATGGTGTTCCAGGAACCACATCAGACGAACGTTAACCATACGTTCAAAGAGTTTGCAGACACAACTTGTGAGAGCAATAGGGCGAAAGTCCTTAGGGAAAGTACCCAGAGACCCCGGTTTGCGAACAGGGAGGACAACGGCATCGAGCCAGTCCTCAGGGACTGACGACGACTCCCAGATCCGATTATACAGACTCAGTAAATACTGAGACGTGCTCGGAGGGAGATGGCGAAGCATCTCATAATGAATACCATCGGAGCCCGCCGCCGTAGAACCGCAGAGGGCCAGGGCAGAACGAAGTTCAGAGAGAGAGAAGGGATCATTATAGGGAAGCTGAAGATGAGTGCAGAAATCTAAAGGACGAGACTCAAGGACAGGTTTACGAAGAAGGAAAGATTGGGGAAGATGAAGACCAGAGCTAACAGAAGAAAAGTGGGAACCCAGTTCGGAAGCGACCTGCAACGGGTCCGCCACAAGAGTATCATGGAGGTGAAGGACCGGTGAAACATCGGGAACGAACTTACCCGCTATCTTGCGGATACGCTTCCAGATCTGGGCCAGAGGGGTTTCGGACGTAATTGTCGAGACATAAGATGCCCAACATTCACGTTTAGCCATACGGATGGCCCTACGGGCCACCGCACTCGCTTTCCGAAAGAAAAGAAAAGAATCGGTCGTCTGCCTACGGCGGTGCTTCTTCCAGGCTGCACGCTTACAGCGGACAGCCCGAGCACAGTCCGCATTCCACCAGGGAACGCACTTCCGTGGACCCCGAGAGGAAGAGCGAGGAATAGAGCGGAGGGCAGCGTCGAAGACAGTGTCATGAAAAAGGAGGAGAGCGCGAGAGAGGGGCAGAAGGGAGAGGTCAGAGAGAGTAGCACTGAGGGAAAATAGGGTCCAGTCCGCCTTAGCAAACTGCCACCTAGGGAAAGAGAGGGAAGGGCGAAAAGAGAAAAAGGAAACAAGGATGGGGAAATGATCACTTCCATGGAGGTCATCAAGAACCTGCCACGTGAAATCTAAGTAAAGAGAAGAAGAGCAGAGAGAAAGATCAAGACAAGAAAGGGTGCGAGTTCGAGAGTCCAAATGAGTGGGCTCACCAGAATTCAGAAGAGACAGGGAAGAAGAGAGGAGAAACGGCTCAAGGAGGCGACCCCGGGTATTCGTCAGAACGTCACCCCAAAGAGAATGACGACAATTGAAGTCACCCAGCAGGAGCACAGGCTCCGGCAAGGAGTCTAGGAGGTGTTTCAAATCAGGAAGAGAGAGCGGGACACTCGGGGGGAGATAAATGGAACAAACTGTGTACCATTTCCCCACAAAGATACGAGCAGCAGAACAATGGAGAGGCGAAGGAAAAAGTAAAGGAACAAAGGGAACATCAGCCCGAATCAAGAGAGCAGAAGAATTAGAAGCCCCAGCAATGGCTGGGGGGGGGGAGAGAAAGGAATAGCCACGAAAACGACCAGGACGAGCACCAAGCATTGGCTCCTGGAGACAGACACAAAGGGGCGAAAACCGCGAAACCAGAAGTTGGAGTTCGAGGAAATTGGCGTAATAACCTCGAACATTCCATTGAAGAATGGACAACGACGAGAAGAGAAAGGACAAAAACAGAGAACAAGGAAGAAACAAAGGCGAAAGACCAACAGAGCACGTTAAAGAAGATCAGGGTCGGGATCAGGGTCAGCAAAGTCAGGGTTAGGGGGCATGGGTAAACTGAGCAAAGACGGAGGGAAGAAAACGGGAGAACAGATCAGAGGTGGGCGGGCAGGGTCCGGAGGAGGAGGAGGAGGAGGAGGAGGAGGAGGAGGAGACAACGGAGAGGAGCAGTCAAGGACAGCAGCAGGAAGAGGGGGAGTAGAAAGAGAGGAACGCACCCCAGCAAGAGCAGCAACCGAAAGGGAAGCAGGGGCCAAAGAAACCTCCATAGCAGGAACAGGGGGCGCAAGCACTGAAACGGGAGGGGAAGGAGCAACAGAGCCAGAAGGAGGAGCTGAGGAAGAAAGCGAAGCCTTCTTACCCGCCGGGGAAGAGGAAGGAGAGGAGCCAGGCTTACGCTTCTGACTTAAAGAGACCGGTGTCCCAGCAACTACGTACCGGGAAACGGATTCCAGTGTCTCAACAGGAGAAGCCGAACGAGAGCACACACGACGGCCGTTAGGAGAGCGATGGACATCCGCCCGCACCGACAGGCGGCGGGGAGAGCCGATAGATGGAGGAAGAGGATGGGAAGGAGGATCGGAGGGGGACGAGGAAGAAGACACAGAAGACACGACAGACCGGGTAGAAGGAAGGGGAACCCCAGACAGAGGACCAGGAGGAGGATCCTTCGGGAGAGAACCCAAAGGGACAGAGGAGGGGGCAGTGGGCGCATCAGGGTCCAAGGCCCGGAAACGGTTGTGAGTCTGAGGAAGGCGGGAAGGACGAGGAGAGGAAGAGCGCAACACGCGAGCATAAGAGATATTAGCATAAGGCGGGAGCCGGCGAACCTGGCGCCTCGCCTCAGGAAAAGATAAACGCTCCCGGTGCTTCAAGTTGAGGACGGCTGCCTCAAGCTTGTAATGGACACACGCACGGGAGAAGGTAGGATGGGCCTCACCGCAGTTGAGGCAACGAGCCTGGGGAGAAGCGCACTCCGACTTAGAGTGACCTTCGCCACCACACAAAGGACAGAGAGAGACAGTCCCGGAGCAGCGGAGGGCACCATGCCCAAACCTCCAGCACTTGTTGCAGAGCCGAGGAGAAGGAATGTACTCCTGGACAGAGCACCTGGCACCAGCAAGAATGACAGAGGGTGGAAGGGTCCTACCATCAAAGGTAATCTTCACAACCCGGAGGGGTTGACGGCGACTACCACGAGGGGGACGAGTAAACGTGTCCACCTGGAGAATAGAATGGCCCTGGGCAGCGAGGATATGTCGAATATCGTCGTGGCAGTCGCGCAGGTCCCGAACACCGGTCGCAACATGGAGCGGGAGCAAAATAGTGCCAACACTGGCATTCAACTGAACGTTCTTCGAGACCCGAACGGGGGTCTCGCCAAGGCAGGATAAGGCAGCCAAGCGGGAAGCAGCATCCTGAGAAGGAGCAGCAACGACACGTGTACCGAGACGAGTGGGGTTGAAAGTAATGGAGGCATCCACGGAATCAATGAGATGTCGATGGAGGGAGAAATCGTCAGGAGGCGCAGAATCAAGAGGGAGGAGATCAAAATATTTGGCCCACGAAGCGGGACCAAACAAGGCTTGATAGGTAGCGGAACTGGAAGGAATCGAGCGAGGGCGGCCGTGACGAGGACGGCGGTGAGAACCCCCAGAGAGAGAGGGGTTAAAAGGCGCAGTAGTTACAACTAGAGAAGGAGCCGCGCCAGGGGACGAGGTAGTCACCACTGGGGGCTTGGGGCTCGACCCAACCACAGAGGAGGGAGGGGAGCCAGAGGAAGGAGTCAGAGAGGCCAAAGGAGGAGCAAGGTCGGGGCCCAATGCAGCGGAGGCTACAGAGCCCGGTCTTCCAATGCGGACCGACTCGGGGGCTTGGTCGCCCACCCCACGAGCCTGAGAAGGTAAACCAGAAGAAGCCGAAGCAGGGGTAATCATCTTGACGAAAGAAAGAATTCACTCACGAATGTGCCCCCACACCCACCATGGAGCCACAATTAGAGGCAGGACACCCAACAAGAAGCTATCGCCGATCTTGTCGGGGCCTCCTAGGGGTGCGTCGCGAGTATACGCCCCACAAACGCCACCTTAAGAAACCGACAGTCCGTCGAGATCGGGTTCAGTGACGAAGTGGGGATTGACAATAAAAGGTTCCCCTCGCTCTCGACGTCGGGTACTGCAGTTCTACGGGTGCATGAGTATGCCTCCTCAAGCACCCGGGCGTCAAAATAGAAGAAGTCCAAGGGAAGAACCAGAACGAGCAAAAGGTCGGTAGGAAACGGCAAGCAGATAGGAGAAGAGGGGGGAGAAAAACGAAACAGAAGGAAAAGGAAAAGATGCCCAGCAGAATTGGAGAGGACGGCAGCAGGAGCACAAGGCTAGAAAAGGACAGAGGACTGTCCCAAGGAGCATCACACTCCTGCAGCCGCCCACTAAGCCCCCACACGGCGACAACGAGCTGAGCGGGGAGGGGGCAGGAAAGTGTAAGGTGATGAAATTAGGCGAAGGGAGCAGGAGGCTGAACACAAGGTATCATCTGGGAGGTGAAATCCTGCAAGAGAAGGATTTGGGGGTTGATATCACACCGAACCTATCACCAGAGGCCCACATCAAAAGAATTTCATCAGCGGCATATGCTAGACTGGCCAACATAAGAACTGGCTTTAGAAACTTGTGTAAGGAATCTTTCAGAACCCTGTATACCACTTATGTAAGACCAATCCTGGAGTATGCAGCTCCAGCCTGGAGTCCATACCTAGTTAAACACAAGACAAAGCTAGAGAAGATTCAGCGGTATGCAACCAGACTCGTCCCGGAACTGAGAGGAATGAGCTATGAGGAAAGGCTAAAGGAGCTGAACCTCACATCCCTGGAAAACAGAAGAGTAAGGGGAGACATGATGATAACCACCTACAAAATACTCAGGAAAATTAACAGGGTGGACAAAGACAAACTCTTCAGCACGGGTGGGACACGAACAAGGGGACACAGGTGGAAACTTAGTACCCAGATGAGCCACAGAGACGTTAGAAAGATTTTTTTTCAGTGTCAGAGTAGTTAATAAATAGAATGCTTTAGGCAGTGATGTGGTGGATGCTGACTCCATACACAGTTTCATATGTATATATGATAGAGCCCAGTAGGCTCAGGAACCTGTTCACTTGTTGATTGACAGTTGAGAGGCGGGACCAAAGAGCCAAAGCTCAACCCCCGCAAGCACAATTAGGTAAGTACACACACACACATGGGGAATTGACCGGGTAAACAAGGATAAACTATTCAACACTGGCGGGACGCGAACAAGGGGGCACAGGTGGAAACTGAGTACCCACATGAGCCACAGGGACGTAAGAAGGAACTTTTTCAGTGTCAGAGTAGTTAACAGATGGAATGTATTAGCAAGTGATGTGGTGGAGGCTGACTCCATTCACAGTTTTAAATGTAGATATGATAGAGCCCATGCAGTAGGCTCAGGAACTTGTACACCAGTTGATTGACAGTTGAGAGGTGGGACCAAAGAGACAAAGCTTAACCCCCGGAAGCACAAATAGGTAAGTACAAATAGGTGAGTACACACACACACACTAGCTCATAAATTGAGTAATGAAGACGTTTATTTCTCTATCTCCAGAAAAAAATCCTGGTCCCTCCAGGTAGCTGTGTAAAATAATTATACTTTCTTGTGAAGTAGAAAGAAGATGTCTCAACTGGTGAATGCTCAACGCTAAATTGTTCATGTTTAATAAAATTAATAAATAAAGTAGATAAATGCATCATGCTCAGAACGAAGACTGTGTCAGTGGACAGCTGTATAGCTGTAAACCCTGCAGGAGCTCAGCCCAGCCAGGTCCGCAGCCTGGTAAAGCGAGCCACTTCCGTAATTACCGTCGCTGCTCACTCAAATAAGTTGCAGCTGAATGGTAAAAATTAAATGTTGATTTAAAAGAAAGAGAGAGTAAAGGGTTATAATGAACAAAGAACTAACCTTTATTTGAACGTTTGCATCAGGCAATGGAAATTTTTTTTATTTTTTTTATTTTTACATGCGAACATGCGAATAAATACAATACAATAAATATTATAAAATAAGAAACCAAGAACAAACAATCAGACAACACAAAAATACAAAAGCACAAAGCAAATTAACACAAAGTAACACAAATACACTAAATACCGGCCTGAAGGGCCTACAACAAAATCACAACAATGAACATAAACACAATGAAACACAGAAAAAAGAAACAACAATACTGGACAGAAGGGTAACGGAAATACAATAAATACAACAAAACAACAGTCAAGAAAAACACAACCCCGGCCTGAAGGGCACACAATAGGTACAATACATTGCAAACAAACCACAGGTCACAGCAAGCACACAGACTACTCAAATTGTTCATACTTATCCGGCCACTCCGCCGCCGGGAACCGAACACAATACGCCTCCTACAGTAACATGACGTCATCCGGAACAGGCACAGTATTAATAGTACGAGGATCAGGCATCAACTCGGGCACACCCACAACAAAACACCGAGCCCGCTGTACCCAGATAGAAGAAGGGCACCACGGAACAGGATGCACGCGGTCAATAATGTCAAACTGCAGAGGATGCTGCGCATCATGCGCCACCCCGGAGGCCAAGATGAGAGGGAGGGGCTCCTTCCCACGAGGCCGGGCAATGGGCAGCGCACTGGGAGCCTCCTCGGCCGCCTCACAGCGCTCCGCGTCAACCACCGGACGTTGTTCCTGCCGGGACCCCCCCACGCTTGGCATCCTTCTTCAATACCAGCTTGATGCCTCGGCGCGCACCAGAACTCTCACCATCCACGTCAGTAGGAGCAACCACCCCCCACTGCGGAGAACCTTCTGCAGGAGAAAGAACAGGAGGTAAATCATAAGTACAAACACCTTCAACAGCAGACACATGGATGTCAGCCACCACCAGTGTCGTAGAACGCGAAGCCCCCGGAGGCGCCACATCGTCCCCCGAAGCTCCACCTGCGTCGTAGTCCTCCGCATCAGCCCAAGCAGTAGAAGAGCGCCTGGACCGCTTGGGCACTGGCCGCACATCCTCACAGCCGGAGGCGGACCCAGAACCACTGGCCTCACGAACCGGGCGAACCGACGCCCGTCACAGAACGGCAGCAGCCTCCACCACAGGGGGAACCGGACCACACACAGCAGGAGGCACCGCAGCCACCCCAGCACCCAGCACAGGAGGAACCCGAGGGGAGGACGCAGGGCCAGGGTCCACAGCCGAAGACGAGGAAGCCGACGGCGACGCTCCACAGGGATCACCAGGAAGGTCCATGGGAACGGCAGGGCCAGAGACATGGTCAGGAGGAACATCCGACGGCACCGCAACACCCGGAGGAGGGTCTGCAACAACCGGGGGAACGTCGGGCGACACTGGGGGAGCCGCAGCAGCAAACGGGACGCTCACCTCCTCACCCCCGGAGTCCTTCTCTAGAGGGAGCGGCGGGAAATCCTCCTCACGGAACAAGTTCACAGGAGCGACCGGATCAGCAGTACACCCGGCAGCCTGATGCCCCAACAAGCCACACCGGAAGCAAGTACGGGGTTGCCGGGCATAAAACACATGCACGTAGTACCCCAACAGCCGGACAGAGCACGGTATGTCCGACCTCAGTCGCATCCCGAGGGTCCGAATGTTGGTCTTCACACCCGAATACGTGCCAGACGACAGTGAGTTCATCCGCACACTGACGAAGAATCGCCGGAGGAGAGTCTCAGGAAACTCCATGGGGGCGCCATGAACACTGACATACGTCACAGCACCACTACGGTCTGAAATGGTCACAGACCCGGTGCCGTCCTGTAGCTGCAAAGTACGTCCCTCGTACCTCCCTAAGAAAGCACGGTACACCGCCTCACCCACAAACTTGACAACAACACGGTGAGCAGTTACCAGCTCAATGCCATATACGTCCCCAACCGGGACACAAAGCATGGCACTCAATACCACGTCCACCAGCGGGTATCCAGCACGGCCAGTAAACTCTAATCCGATGGAGTTTACCCTCATGACAGGGGGAAGATGGCCTCCCATCGTAGAGGCGCCACGTCCACACCACCAGGAACAGCAGGGAGTGTAGAGACACCCACACCCCCTGCCGGCGAAATCGTCAACCACCTCAAACTACCGGAGCGAGCAGGCGACACGTCCTCACTGCACGGTAGCTCAGGAGCAACTCCCAGGCAATGGAAATGATATGCGAACAGACAGATTGTGGAGTCTTGACTACCTACCACTCTTTCCAGTTTAGGGTTGTAAAAATTTATTCATTCTCGCCGAGGAGTAAAGTAAGTGAATGTGTGGTTATCGCTGAATTGCCTGTTTAAGAACGAGAATGAGAAATAAAAAAAATGAGGAGAAGAAGAAGTAGGATCATCATGTACAGAGGGAAGGTTGCTAATACCCAGTTGACAAATTGTGTCAGCACCTTGTTAGTAAGAGCGAGTAGGAGCAGCTCAGCAAACTACAACGAAAGGAAACGAGAAAACCCTTAAGTCTGCTATAACTTTATTTCAGTTAGTTCATTCTTATCAACCGTGGGGGAAGGACGAGTATGTCAGCTCTTCACCTTTTTTTATTACAATGAGGCGATGAACCTACAACGAAAGGAAACGAGAAAACCCTTATGTCGGCTATAACTTTATTCAGTAGTTCAATCTCATCAACGGTGTGGGAAGGACGTCTCTTTCTCAGCTCTTCACCTTTTTCATTATAATGAGGCACTGACAGCCCTGTTACCGCTGTGTGGAGTGATGCTTCCATCCATCGTGTGTGTGTGTGCGTGTGTGTGTGTGTGTGTGTGTGTGTGTGTGTGTGTACTCACATAGTTGTGTTTGCGGCGGTTGAGCTCTGGCTCTTTGGTCCCGCCTCTCAACCGTCAATCAACAGGTGTACAGATTCCTGAGCCTATTGGGCTCTATCATATCTACACTTGAGACTGTGTATGGAGTCAGCCTCCACCACATCACTTCCTAATGCATTCCATTTGTCAACCACTCTGACACTAAAAAAGTTCTTTCTAATATCTCTGTGGCTCATTTGGGCACTCAGTTTCCACCTGTGTCCCCTTGTGCGTGTTCCCCTTGTGTTAAATAGACTGTCTTTATCTACCCTATCAATTCCCTTCAAAATCTTGAATGTGGTGATCATGTCCCCCCCTAACTCTTCTGTCTTCCAGCGAAGTAAGGTTTAATTCCCGTAGTCTCTCCTCGTAGCTCATACCTCTCAGCTCGGGTACTAGTCTGGTGGCAAACCTTTGAACCTTTTCCAGTTTATTCTTATCCTTGACTAGATATGGACTCCATGCTGGGGCTGCATACTCCAGGATTGGCCTGACATATGTGGTATACAAAGTTCTGAATGATTCTTTACACAAGTTTCTGAATGCCGTTCGTATGTTAGCCAGCCTGGCATATGCCGCTGATGTTATCCGCTTGATATGTGCTGCAGGAGACAGGTCTGGCGTGATATCTACCCCCAAGTCCTTTTCTTTCGATGACTCTTGAAGAATTTCCTCTCCCAGATGATACCTTGTATCTGGCCTCCTGCTCCCTACACCTATCTTCATTACATTACATTTGCCTGGGTTAAACTCTAACAATTATTTGTTCGACCATTCCTTCAGCTTGTCTAGGTCTTCTTGAAACTTCAAACAGTCCTCTTCTGTTTTAATCCTTCTCATAATTTTAGCATCGTCCGCAAACATTGAGAGAAATGAATCGTTATCCTCTGGGAGATCATTTACATATATCAGAAACAAGATAGGACCGAGTACAGAGCCCTGTGGGACTCCACTGGTGACTTCACGCCAATCGGAGGTCTCACCCCTCACCGTAACTCTCTGCTTCCTATTGCTTAGATACTCCTTTATCCACTGGAGCACCTTACCAGCTACACCTGCCTGTCTCTCCAGCTTATGTACCAGCCTCTTATGCGGTACTGTGTCAAAGGCTTTCCGACAATCCAAGAAAATGCAGTCCATCCAGCCCCTCTCTTTCTTGCTTAATCTTTGTCACCTGATCATAGAATTCTATCAAGCCTGTAAGGCAAGATTTACCCTCCCTGAACCCATGTTGACGATTTGTCACGAAGTTCCTTCTCTCCAGATGTGTTACCAGGTTTTTTCTCACGATCTTCTCCATCACCTTGCATGGTATACAAGTCAAGGACACTGGCCTGTAGTTCAGTGCCTCTTGCCTGTCGCCCTTTTTGTATATTGGGACCACATTCGCCGTCTTCCATATTTCTGGTAGGTCTCCCGTCTCCAGTGACTTACTATACACTATGGAGAGTGGCAAGCAACCTGCCTCTGCACACTCTTTCAGTATCCATGGTGAGATCCCATCTGGACCAACAGCCTTTCTAACATCCAGATCCAGCAGGTGTCTCTTGACCTCCTCTCTCGTAATTTCGAACTCTTCCAAGGCCGCCTGGTTTACCTCCCTCTCTCCTAGCACATCTCCTGTGTGTGTGTGTGTGTGTACTCACCTATTTGTACTCACCTATTTGTGCTTGCAGGGGTTGAGCTTTGGCTCTTTGGTCCCGCCTCTCAACTGTCAATCAACTGGTGTACAGATTCCTGAGCCTACTGGGCTCTATCATATCTACATTTAAAACTGTGTATGGAGTCAGCCTCCACCACATCACTGCCTAATGCATTCCATCCGTTAACTACTCTGACACTGAAAAAGTTCCTTCTAACGTCTCTGTGGCTCATGTGGGTACTCAGTTTCCACCTGTGTCCCCTTGTTCGCGTCCCACCAGTGTTGAATAGTTTATCCTTGTTTACCCGGTCGTTTCCTCTGAGGATTTTGTAGGTTGTGATCATGTCTCCCCTTACTCTTCTGTCTTCCAGTGTCGTAAGGTGCATTTCCCGCAGCCTTTCCTCGTAACTCATGCCTCTTAGTTCTGGGACTAGTCTAGTGGCATACCTTTGGACTTTTTCCAGCTTCGTCTTGTGCTTGACAAGGTACGGGCTCCATGCTGGGGCCGCATACTCCAGGATTGGTCTTACATATGTGGTGTACAAGATTATAAATGATTCCTTACACAGGTTCCTGAACGCTGTTCTGATGTTAGCCAGCCTCGCATATGCCGCAGACGTTATTCTTTTGATGTGGGCTTCAGGAGACAGGTTCGGTGTGATATCAACTCCTAGATCTTTCTCTCTGTTCGTTTCATTAAGTACTTCATCTCCTATTCTGTATCCTGTGTTTGGCCTCCTATTTCCACCACCTAGTTTCATTACTTTGCATTTACTCGGGTTGAACTTCAACAGCCATTTGTTGGACCATTCACTCCGTCTGTCTAGGTCATCTTGTAGCCTCCTACTATCGTCCTCAGTTTCAATCCTCCTCATAATTTTTGCATCATCGGCAAACATTGAGAGAAACGATTCTATACCCTCTGGAAGATCATTTACATATATCAGAAACAGTATAGGTCCAAGGACTGACCCCTGCGGGACTCCACTCGTAACGTCTCGCCAATCTGAGACCTCACCCCTCACACTGACTCGTTGTCTCCTGTTACTTAGGTACTCCTGTATCCAACGGAGTACCTTATGTGTGTGTGTGTGTGTGTGTGTGTGTGTGTGTGTGCTTTTCATCTTCAAAATAAAACTCACTACGTCCTCATAACGTTCACACACAATTTTCACACAACCTTACACACCTCAATCGTCCCATATTTATTGTACATCTGGCAATACGTCCCCCAAACCCACTATATATTGTCCTAATCGTTCCCCCAACGTTATTACAACATTCATCGTGGCCGAAACCGCTCACTCCCAAAATGGCGCGGACGGTCTACATCGTAAAGCACCCTGCTGCTGTTAACTAACCAACAAACATATTCTAGTTTTCTGCTGTTTACTAACCGACAAACATGTGCTAGTTACTCCTCTTTACTAACTGTCAAACAGGTGCTAGTTACTGCTGTATTCCAACCAAGAAACTGGTGCTTGTTATTAATGTTCACTAACCAACAAACAGGAACCTATTACTGCTGTCTACTAAACAACAAATAAGTGCACCTTATTGTTGTTTACTAACAAACAAACAAGTGATAGTTACTTATGTGTACTGACCAACAAACAGATGCTAGTTACTGCTGTTTACTATCCACCAAACAGGTGCTATTTACTGATGTATACTAACCATCATATGCTAGTACCGACTGTTAACTATCCAAAAACCGGAGCTAGTTACTTTTGTTTATTAACCAACAAACAGATGCATTTTACTGATATTTACTAACCAAGAAACTGGTGTTAACTTCCGCATTTTACTAACCAAAATGTGCTAGTTATGTCTGTTTACTAACCAACAAACAGGTGCTAGTTAAAGCTGTTTACTATCCACCAAACAAGATCTAGTTACCGATTTTTAATAACCAAGAAACATGTGCTAGTTACTTTTGTTTACCAGCCATCAAGTGTTAGTTTATGCTGTTTCCTAACCAACAAACTTTTGCATGTTTATGTTGTTTACTTACCATCAAACCATCTTATTACTGCTGTTTACTAATCAACAAACAGGTGCTGGGTACTGATGTTTATTAACCAATAATTAGGAGCTTATGACTGTTTTTACTAACCAGCAAAACAAATGCTAGTTACTGCTGTTTAATAACCAACAAACAGGTGTTTGTTACTAATGTTTACTAACTATCAATTAAGAGCTTGTTACTGCTGTCTACTAACCAACAAAAATATGCTTGTTGCGGTTCTTTACTAATAAACAAACAAGTGATAGTTACTGTTGTTTACTAACCATCAAACAGGTGCTAGTTACTGTTGTTTACTAACCATCAAACAGGTGCTAGTTACTGTTGTTTACTAACCATCAGATGTTAGTTATTGCTTTTTACTAACCAAGAAAAGGATGCTAGTTATTTCTGTTTACTAACCAACAAACAGGTGCTTTTTACTTCTGTTTTCTAACCATCATACAGGTGCTAGTTATTGCTGTTTACTAACTAACAATCAGGTGCTAGTTACTGATGTTAACTAGTCAACAAGTGCTAGTTACTATTGTTTACTAACTAACAAACTTGTCCTTGTTACTTCTGTCTACTAATCAACAAACAGATGTTTTTTCCTGTTGCTTACTAAGCAACAAACATGAGTTAGTTTATGTTGTTTACTAACCAACAGGCAGGGTCTAGTTACTGTTGTGTACTGACCAACAGGTTCTAGTTAATATTGTTTTCTTACCAAAAAACAGGTACTCGTTACTGCTGTCTACTAACGAACAAACAGGTGTTAGTTACTGTTGTTTACTAACCAACAAACAGGTACTCGTTACTGCTGTCTACTAACGAACAAACAGGTGTTAGTTACTGTTGTTTACTAACCAACAAACAGGTGCTTATTACCGCTGTTTACTAACGAACAAACCGGTGCTAGGCACTGATGTTTACTAACCAACAAACAGGAGCTTTTTTCTGGTGATAATTTACTTACCATCAGTTGATTTTATGTTCTTATTTACTAACTGACAAGCGGGTGTTTGATAATGTTGTTTCTGTCAGGCATGTGTGTGTTACTATTGTTTACTGACCAATAGATGAATGTTGTTTACTATAGTTTGCTAACTAACAGGCATTGGTAACTGTTTCTAACTGACCAAGAAATGTTTGATTCTGTGTTTTTCTAACTGAAAAAGTATTATATTTGTCTTAAAATTTACATCTTGTAATTGTTGTCATTTTTGTTCATCTCGCGACCAAGAGATATTTATAATAGTTATTATAGTAGATGCTAGTTTCCATAGTTCTTATAATAGATGCTAGTATTAAGGTGCCCTCTTTAATATCTTTCCTTAACCAGCAAGAAGAGTCATATCACCACATCCTTCAGATTCCCTGAGGTGCAGGGATCCATTTGAAATAGGTGACTCCTTGAATGAGTACATGTTTGGGTAGAAATGGATGAAAACGAAAATACCCTTACAAGGAGTTCTTACGCTCTTAATACATAAAAAATTGCGACAAGCTGATTAAAAGTGTGCCAAAATATAATGGCGCTAGCTATCTGGTGTTTGGATGGCAGAGGTCATGTGACGAGTTTGACCAAAGAGAGACCAGCCCTGGGTCTGTGACGTCACCGGGCAGAGGACGCTCATAACATGCAGAGCGCCAGACGCTCAGAGATTTGTGGCACTTCATCGAGAGCGGATGTGCGCCAGTGAGCTCCCGAGTTCGTAGGTATAGGAGCCTCGTCCAGTGGATGAAAGGAGCCTGACACACCCCACATCGATTGTAGAGGACTATGGTGTTCGTGAGGAGAATAGGGAAGCCGAGTTCCAGCGCTGAAAAGGAGCCGAGGACTATGAGTTGTTAGTCTTGAGTGGAGACGCGGCAGAAGCAGTGAGTGGTTCCTCCAGCGTAACCCCGACGCATTCAAAGCTGCTGTACGGGGTCACTTCTACTGGGAACTCGGAAGGAATACATCGCATCCGGACCTATGAGTATTTGGTCTCAGTGAAGAAGCGAGTGAGGGAGAGGACGAGCGCTGGGACCACTGGCTGGGCCAGCCTGGAGGAACTGCAAATTTGGGAATGAGGATGGTAGTGACGCGCAGCTTCACAAAGCCTGAGGTCCTGTGACACGTGACCAGGCGTGTCAGTCCAGTCGTCTGACGGCAAAAAATGTAAATAAATTTTCCGTCCATTTATCCCTTATTATTTAGGCGAGACAGTCCTAGTAGTATGGATAAAGATATCTATTAATGAGTCTATTGATATTGTAGGAGTAGGTTTGGCTGTAGGTCAGCACAAGTTTATTATCTTTTACCTGGTGAAGTCAGCAAGTGGCGTGTGTGGCCGAGCCACAAGGACTGTGTCTATGTGGATGCAACCCGTTCTCGCACTTGCTTATAGTCAATATCTTGCTTATGAATAAGTGCATATGTGACATACTAATTGATTGTGAATATTTGAGTTTACCTTGAAAAGCTGAATAGAAAACCACAACCTAACCTAACCTTCTTAATATGTTAAGATATTACAGTTAGTACTGAATCTATACCTATATTGATATTAGTTTTATAAAAATAATATAACAAAACTAAAATATTTAAATAAATTGTAAAGTAACTCAAGATATTGTCAAATTTTGTATAAAATCTCTATTGTTTAATAAAACTGACAGAAAAAGTTAGTGCCTTGAAAAAATATGGCTTGGAATATGTTACATATATACTTATTTATAAGCAAAATAGTGACTATAAGCAATAAGTCATATATGTGCTGTCTAGTGCGAGAGCAGATTGCAGGATGGACGCCGCATGAGAAAGGGGCAGGGATCCCTTTAAATTTGCCCAGCTGATTCGAGTTGCCGGCAGCATCCAGAGGAACGCTGCTGTCAGTAAATATATATTCTATATCCATTTTGTTTATATGTGTCATGTAGACTTTCTTCAGTAAATCTTGATTTTACTTATGATTTTCTGTGAGCCCTCCATCTCATTCGAGCAATATTACGGAAAAGTGATACTAGTTGGCACCACACTAACATTAATAGTAATAGAAGGAATGAACTGAGTGGCTACACTGTAATAATTTGAACTGAATCGTTGCTGGGACACTAGGACGAGTTACCCAGCTGGCGACTAATGAGAAGCGGGAGAAGAATCCATTTTGTATGTCACTCAGTCTGCAGGTCCGGTAGAGGTACTTCGCACGGAAGGGTCGAGGACCTGCTGTGTGAGCTGGACCTTCTCCTTTCCCCGTTGGTTCCATCGTCAAACAGTGGTGTGACGATAATCTCTTTCAAGAGAGATTTGGCCTGCTCTTTCCTACATCATGTTACTTAGTACATCTACAACTTCTAGATACTATAATCAAGAGTAGTATATATTTAGTAGAATACGTTTCTACAGGGGGTAATACATACCCTACACTCGCTCTCCAACCCCCCCCCCCTCCTCGCTGTCACCACACCACCCTCGTCGATCACCAAACTACCACTTCCAGCCAGCACGCTTCCCATTGGTGAATCAGCGACTCCACTCGACTTCAGCCCCATCTGCAAAGCCGATGACTAAGCATGCATGAGCAGTTGGATTTAGAATATTCTGTGCTCTCAAGGCTGATACATCCATCTAGCATACGCTCTGTGTATTAGTGGAGGTTTTCAGCCAGCCAATATTCTAAGCACCTTTTACTCATTTTTTGTCTTGTTCATTTTAGAGTAACGTAACCATTGTTTTATTTTTTATTATTTTTTGTCTTTGTATTTTTGTTTAATTTGCACTGTACATAACCAAGGGATTATCTTTGTTCATGTTTTGCTTAAGTTAATTAAAGTTTCATTGGTCATACGATTTGTTTTGTGTGTTTTTTTCCCTTTTGCTTGACCACAGGAGGCAACAGCCATGCAGTCAACTTTTTTTTCTTTTTTCTTACTAATGTGATTGGCATTTACACCAGCCATTGGGAGGACTGCCTTACACCTACATTTTCCTATCACATTAATGGGGGCCTGTCCTAAGAGCCTCACTCAGGTACTGATACTAGAACATCAATTTGTAGTAAGTGTACTTGGCTTTGATACAGTTGCTTTTCAACAATTTCATAACTTTTAATATTTTTATGGTGCTGTGTATTTTGTGCATTCCGAGTGTAACATTTTATGAGTGTTGGATAACTGTGGATTACGTGGTGACTAGTGGCCACAGTCACTCTTAATTGGTCGTTCTTCCCTCGGTGTTATTACTCGTGTATTCCACATTTTTCGTCCCTAGAATATTTCTCAGTTACGGCAGATCATCACTTTGGTACCCTGGTACTTTGGTTTGTCTTCGGGCCACGAACCCTATCTTCTGCAATCCGACCGAAGGAGGATAAAGAGGGCCATAGTTCCTCTAGCACGGAATACGCTGTTGAGTTGGGACCTCAACAGCAGTTCTCGTCGCCAGTTGACACTCGCACCCCTACGCGTCGGTCAGAGATTATGATATTTACTAAGGTAGGGAATTGGCTTTCTTTTTCAGACCACAAAGAATGCTAATTCTGTAAGTATCGTCTAGTTAAGTAGGAAACCCCTTGCTTCTGCCCTTTAGAGACCTGGCAAGGTATCCCTACATTCTTCGACTACCCTTTCACTTTTGAAACAAAGTTTCATTTGTTTTTGAAACAATCAGTTTCATTTATTTAGAAGGATTTTCTTGCCCTTGTTCTCGTATATTGAGTGCCGGTTACAAGATTTCCTGTGATTTTGATTAAATAATCAATTAACATATAATATTAACGTTAATTGTTTTCACATTAACGATTGAATTTCCACGGGATAATCACCAGTTGCCACGTCATCCTGTTACTGACACTTATAATATCACAGGTATATTCGCTGTACATTTATTTGCTATCTCAAAATGTTTCGTCTCTTAGCATTTCGTAGTGATCCAGCAAGTGAAGTAGAACTAAATTCGGGCCAAGAGGACAGAATTACAAACTAGAGTACATGAGTACCAACTAGATGTTCCCCATAGAGCCAACAAAAGTGAATTGCACAACTCTTATCCTGGACCACCTCTTAGATGATGGAATTATAGACTCTGATTCTCACGAAAACTATTCTATTACAGATCGGCATGCTCTGGCAGCTATGAAGTTAAAGTTAGAACTAGCGAACGTAGAGCTTGAACAACAAAAAGCTCTACAATTCAAGGAACGTGAGGCTACCCTAGAGCGTGAACGTCTGAAAGAACAAGCTGTGTTTGAGAAGGAAGCTCTATAAAGGAATGAACACGAGGCTGCCCTAAAGAGAGAACAGGAACGCGAGGCGGCCCTAAAGGAACGCGATGCTGCCCTAGAGCGTGAGAGAGAACAGCTTGAAGCAAGAAAACGTAATCTAGAGATGCAACGTGAACACGATAAGAAGCAAGCCGATAGTGTTCTAAAATACTGTAGACAAGAACTCGACTTGGAAACTACACACCACACTCGGCGCCAACAAGCTGCAGCCAGTCTTCCAGTAAGCTTCAATGTCTCCCAGGCAAGTAAGTTAATGCCACCATTCGTTGAGACAGAGATAGATATGTTTTTTACTACTTTTGAAGCCCTAGCTAAAAGACTTAGCTGGCCTGAAGATCAGTGGTCTACACTCCTATGAGTGCATCTCACAGGTAGAGCTGCAGTTACTCTCAGTACCTTAGCGTCTGAGGATGACTACCAGACCCTGAAGCAAGTAGTTTTGTACGCCTACCTTCTCTCCACCGAAAGCTACAGACGAAAATTCCGTGATTATCTAAAGGCAAGTACCACCACCTTTTTAGAATTTGCCAATACGAAGAAAAGATATTTCATGAAATGGCTGGAAGCAGCCCATGTTTCTGCATTTTCAGACCTTGTCAACCTTATTCTAGTCAAAGAATTCTTTCGACGTATTCCTGCTTCCATCTATACTTAGTGGATAAGTAGGAAACCGACTACATCAGATGTGCGATGTCGGCTGACACCTACAGCCTTATACACAGGTTGACAACTGACACATCTTCCAGTAAGAAATCTTGGCTTGATTATGACAAAGTGAGTACCACTCAAGCAGCCTCCCAATTATATTGTAAGTATTGCAAGCTCTATGGACATACCATAGATAAATGTGGAAAAACCCAATACAAAGGCTATAGTGAAACTCCTAAACCCAAACAGACTCCTCCTAAGTCCGGTAAGCCTGTGATGAATGTTGGTGTTCCTGTTAATGATCTTTCTCTTCAGCAAACACCTGTATCCTGGAACTGTCTCTGCCAACAGTACAGATTCGGAGGGATGTTCTAAATTGAAGATCTTGAGGAACACAGCTGCACTTCAGTCTATCATTTTGAAATCGGCTGTGCCTAATATCACCTACACCGGGGAGACGGTCCTTATCACTGACCTCACTGCTACCACTCCGTATCCACTCGCCAGAGTCCACCTGGATTGTCCTTTCGTTCAAGGTGAAGTCCAAGTCGAAATCTGGGAAAAGCCTTTTCCCATGAAAGGGTACAACTTCTCCTGGGCAACGACTTGGCCGAAGATCTGCAACCTTCCAACTTGATCATCATGGACAAACCGCAGGTATGTGACTCTTTAGTGGAAAACCCCATCTTGAAGTATATTCCAGCAGAGGTCCAAGAAAGTGATGAAGTCCTCCGGTTTTGGTGACAACCCGTGCGCAAGATGCACGCCCGCAACCAGCTGACTCTACTGCAACAGCTGTCCCTCAAGACCATAATCTACCACCGAATTTTACTATGTTGGAATTCCGTAAGTTACAGAGGGAGGATCCTTCATTAACACCATTATTCTTTCAGGCAGAGACTCAATCTGACAGTATTCCTGGGTTCTTCATAGAGAACCAATTACTCTACCGGAAGTACTGACCCAGTAAACTAGCGGAGGATGACGATTGGGCTAATGTCGACCAACTCGTAGTTCCCACCAGCCTACGGCCTGATATTCTACAGCTGGCCCATGGAGCGCTTTCTCACTACGGTTTTAATAAAACCTATCACAGAATCAGACAAGACTACTACTGGCCAGGTATGATTAAAGATGTAAAAACTTACGTACAACAGTGTCATACATGTCAGATGGCAGGAAAACCTAACGTCCCGATTCCCAAGGCTTCTTTGATTCCTATCCCGGTGCCTTCAGAACCTTTTCACAGACTCGTCATAGACTGTGTTGGTCCTTTACCCCGGACCAGTTCTGGCAACACATTATATACTAACCATCCTGTGTCCCACCACCAGATTCCCCATAGCAGTTCCTGTAAAGAACATTAAGACTGCAACGGTGGTGAAACAACTATTGAAGATCTTTACACACTATGCATTTCCTCGGGATATTCAAAGTGACTGTGGCACCAACTTCACCAGTGATCTCTTCAAGAAGACAATGGAAGAATTCAACATCACTCGGGTATTGTCCAGCCCCTATCATCCTGCTTCACAGGGTTCTCTTGAACGTAGTCACCAAACGATAAAGTCACTCCTTAGGAAATTTTGCAATGAAACTATGAAAGACTGGGATAAACAACTTGACATCATCATGTGCATTTTTCAGAAGTCTCCCAAATGAGTCTCTAGGAGTATCTCCTTAAGAGATGCTCTACGGACGCAAGTGCCATACTCCTCTTAAAGCTTTTAAAGACTCTCTACGTAATGCTGCCTTCAGTGACCCTCAGTATGTGCCCCAGTTTCTTCAAAACTTAAAGCACATTCTAGAGAGTACATAAATTTGCCAATGATAATTTATTAAAAGCTCAAGATAGGATGAAGACTCAGTTTGACAAACGCAGTAAAATCAGGAAATTTAAAGCAGAAGGCTTCGTTTTAGCATATTTTCCGATCCCTGGTTCTCCATTGCAAAATATGTTTTCAGGACCCTACCGCATCAAGGAGTGCAGAAACAACCACAGCTACGTTCTTGAGACTCCAGATAGGCAGTGGAGGACCCAGTGGTGCCACGTCAATCTTTTGAAGGAGTATAAAGGTATTCTCCCCACTGTGCTAGTATCTCTCTCCACCTTTAAAGATCCATACCTCCACTGTGAGACCTTCCCTGCTTCTCCTCCCGAAAGCACTAACTCTGAGTCAGTGCCTTCCAACTCTGAAATCCTTATTGATCTTCCTAAATATTTACAGGACTGTAATAGTGCTCCTCTCATCAAAGTTCTTCAAGAACATCAGAAGTTGTTCAGCGATGATCCCCAGGAGTGTAAGGTGGTTCAGCACGACATAAAGCTGCTTCCTGACACCCGGCCGATTCGCCAACCCTTCTACCGTATCAGCCCGTACAAAAAGGAAGTTATGCGTGCTGAAGTACAGTACCTCCTGGATCATGGGCTGGCCACCCCTTGTGAGTCCCCTTGAGCCTCACCCTGCATCTTGGTGCCGAAACCGCACGGTAAAGTACGCCTATGTACCGACTATAGGAAATTGAACCTTGTGACCGTCAAGGATGCTTACCCTTTATCTTATATAGATAATATCCATGACGCAGTAGGTAATGCTAATTATCTGTCCCAAATTGATTTGTTAAAGGGCTACTATCAGATCAGCCTGACAGAGCGAGCCAAGGAAATATCTGCCTTCACCACTCCTTTTGGCCTGTACAGATATGAGCGCCTTCCTTTTGGACTGTGTAACGCCCCGGCCACCTTCTAGCGAGCTGTCAACCGCGTCATCTACGGCTTAGATCACACCTATGCCTACTTGGACGACATCGTTGTGGCAACTAACACCTGGAGCGAACATCTGCTCCAGCTGCAACGATTGTTCTCCAAGCTCCTGACAGCTGGTCTTACCATCAACTTGGGCAAGTCCACCTTTGCTAAAGGTAAAGTGCGTTATCTTGGTCATGTGATAGGGAGTGGCAGCATAGCTCCTTTAACCATTCACACTCAAGCCATTCAGCATTACCCACAACCTACAACCAGGAAGCGGCTCCTGCGCTTCCTTGGCCTTGCATCTTACTATCGTAGGTTTGTGAAAAATTTTAGTTCGGTAGCGACACCATTGATTAATCTGACCAGCCCCAAGCCACGGTATCATTGGACCATTCAACAAACCGTTGCCTTTGAACAACTAAAATTTCTGCTGTGTTCTGATCCCATTCTCGCCTCTCCAGATATTACGAAGCCCTTCATCATCAATGTCGACGCAAGTGGCACCGGCATCGGGGGCGTCCTAGTGCAACAGAGTGGCGAAGAGGTACTTCCTGTCGGCTACTACAGCTAAAAGTTAAAAGCCCCATTTAAAGAACTATAGCACCATAGAAAAGGAACTCCTTTCCATCGTCCTGAACCTACAACATTTCGAACCATACCTACAGGGTAATCGGTCTATTACCATCTACTCAGACCACAATCTCCTACAGTTCCTGCAACAGGCCCAATTCGGCAATCAACGTCTTCTACGCTGGGCTCTGTACTTGCAGAATTTTAACCTGGAGATATTCTTCATCAAGGGCTCGGATAAATCATAGCCGACGCCCTCTCCAGAGTCTACGAGGTAGACAGCTACTCCTACCACTCTACCTTCTACTGAAGTAACTTAACCCGTAAGAGCAGGCTTTGGGGGAGAGCTGTGACGGTAATCTCTTTCAAGAGAGATTTGGCCTGCTCTTTCCTACATCATGTTACTTCCGTACATCTACAACTTCTAGATACTACAATCAAGAGTAGTATATATTTAGTAGAATACGTTTCTACAGGGGGTATACGTACCCTACACTTGCTCTCCAACCTCCCCCTCCTCGCTGTCACCACACCACCCTCGTCGATCACCAAATTACCACTTCCAGCCAGCACGCTTCCCAGTGGTGAATCAGCGACTCCACTCGACTTCAGCCCCATCTGCATAGCCGATGACGAAGCATGCATGAGCAGTTGGATTTAGAATATTCTGTGGTCTCAAGGCTGATACATCCATCTAGCATACGCTCTGTGTATTAGTGGAGGTTTTCAGCTAGCCAATATTCTCAACATTTTTTACTCATTTTTTGTCTTGTTCATTGTAGAGTAACGTAACCATTATTTTATTTTATATTATTTTTTGTCTTTGTATTTTTGTTTAATTCGCACTGTACTTAGCCAAGGGATTATCTTTATTCATATTTGCTTAAGTCAATTAAAGTTTCATTGTTCATAAGATTTGTTTTGCGCATTTTTCCCTTTTGCTTGACCACAGGAGGCAACAGCCAAGCAGTCAACTTACACCAGCCATTGGGAGGACTGCCTTACACCTACATTTTCCCATCACAGTGGACAGAAATTGACTTGAGGCAAGGCTTGGTGAGCTCACTGGGTGGATAGTGGCATCCGAGAAGAGGTGAGCGAAAACCTGCGGCGAGGGGTTATGGTATCATTAACACAGTACCTCCTTTGTTTGCTTGTAACTCCCGTCACACAAGACCAAAAGTGTGTGACCCGCCTGGCACATAACACTAGTTACTATAGTTCTTATAACAGATGCTAGTGGCCATACTTCTTATAATAGATGTTAATTACCATAGTTCTTATAATAGATGCTAGTTACTATAGTTCTTATAAAAGATGCTAATTATCATTAATCCGAAAATAATCGACCAAGAGATGCTAGTTATCATACTACCTATAATAGTGGACCAATAGATGATAGTTACCATAGTTCATACTATATTCATCCATGATCTGCTAGTTACATGGTCCTTACATTCGAACCAAAACGTGTTTGCAGGTGTTGTTTATTTACTAACATACGCTTAGTTGTTTAAGCTACCTAACTAACGGGTGGTTATTAACAGTGTTATTTACTAGTGAGCCAAAAATGAGCTTTTGCCGTTCACCATCTACTAACCGAAAAATAGGAGTCCTAGTTTGAATATATTTTCCTGTTCTAGATACTCAATCTCACTGAAGAGGTCGTCTCCTGGCTCTGATGTCGCGTCACTCTCGGGAGGGGTGGCTGTGTTACTAGAGAGGTCGTCACTTGGCTGTGGGGTCGTGTTTGTTGTTGACACGTTGACACGACTAAGACGAAGAAGATCAACTGCCGTCTTATCTGCAAAGAAAAGAGTACTTCTTAGTACATAATTAAAAATAGTTAACATTATTGTAATACACTTTATAAAACATTAGTATAATTACATATGCAATAGTACATGAAAAGATATATATATAAAAATAAATGCATGCCACGAATATTTTAAGGTTAGCAATACTAATCAGTTTTACTAGAATCATGTAACCAACAATTATTATAATTACTACACAGATGTACCAACCTGTCATCCAATAATGGTAGTAGTACCCCCGGAGGCACTTAATAGCATGTACAATATAGAGAATTTTACACCTAAAAAAAAAAAAAAGCACTTGTTTGGTACTACCCCCTCCCCGCTCAGCTCGTTGTCGCCGTGTGGGGGCTTAGTGGGCGGCTGCCGGAGTGTGATGCTCCTTGGGACAGTCCTCTGTCCTTTTCTAGCCTTGTGCTCCTGCTGCCGTCCTCTCCAATTCTGCTGGGCATCTTTTCCTTTTCCTTCTGTTTAGTTTTTCTCCCCCCTCTTCTCCTATCTGCTTGCCGTTTCCTACCGACCTTTTGCTCGTTCTGGTTCTTCCCTTGGACTTCTTCTATTTTGACGCCCGGGTGCTTGAGGAGGCATACTCATGAACCCGTAGAACTGCAGTACCCGACGTCGAGGGCGAGGGGAACCTTTTATTGTCAATCCCCACTTCGTCACTGAACCCGATCTCGACGGACTGTCGGTTTCTTAAGGTGGCGTTTGTGGGGCGTATACTCGCGACGCACCCCTAGGAGGCCCCGACAAGATCGGCGATAGCTTCTTGTTGGGTGTCCTGCCTCTAATTGTGGCTCCATGCTGGGTGTGGGGGCACATTCGTGAGTGAATTCTTTCTTTCGTCAAGATGATTACCCCTGCTTCGGCTTCTTCTGGTTTACCTTCTCAGGCTCGTGGGGTGGGCGACCAAGCCCCCGAGTCGGTCCGTATTGGAAGACCGGGCTCTGTAGCCTCCGCTGCATTGGGCCCCAACCTTGCTCCTCCTTTGGCCTCTCTGACTCCTTCCTCTGGCTCCCCTCCCTCCTCTGTGGTTGGGTCGAGCCCCAAGCCCCCAGTGGTGACTACCTCGTCCCCTGGCGCGGCTCCTTCTCTAGTTGTAACTACTGCGTCTTTTAACCCCTCTCTCTCTGGGGGTTCTCACCGCCGTCCTCGTCACGGCCGCCCTCGCTCGATTCTTTCCAGTTCTGCTACCTATCAAGCCTTGTTTGGTCCCGCTTCGTGGGCCAAATATTTTGATCTCCTCCCTCTTGATTCTGCGCCTCCTGACGATTTCTCCCTCCATCGACATCTCATTGATTCCGTGGATGCCTCCATTACTTTCAACCCCACTCGTCTCGGTACACGTGTCGTTGCTGCTCCTTCTCAGGATGCTGCTTCCCGCTTGGCTGCCTTATCCTGCCTTGGCGAGACCCCCGTTCGGGTCTCGAAGAACGTTCAGTTGAATGCCAGTGTTGGCACTATTTTGCTCCCACCCCATGTTGCGACCGGTGTTCGGGACCTGCGCGACTGCCACGACGATATTCGACATATCCTCGCTGCCCAGGGCCATTCTATTCTCCAGGTGGACACGTTTACTCGTCCCCCTCGTGGTAGTCGCCGTCAACCCCTCCGGGTTGTGAAGATTACCTTTGATGGTAGGACCCTTCCACCCTCTGTCATTCTTGCTGGTGCCAGGTGCTCTGTCCAGGAGTACATTCCTTCTCCTCGGCTCTGCAACAAGTGCTGGAGGTTTGGGCATGGTGCCCTCCGCTGCTCCGGGACTGTCTCTCTCTGTCCTTTGTGTGGTGGCGAAGGTCACTCTAAGTCGGAGTGCGCTTCTACCCAGGCTCGTTGCCTCAACTGCGGTGAAGCCCATCCTACCTTCTCCCGTGCGTGTGTCCATTACAAGCTTGAGGCAGCCGTCCTCAACTTGAAGCACCGGGAGCGTTTATCTTTTCCTGAGGCGAGGCGCCAGGTTCGCCGGCTCCCGCCTTATGCTAATATCTCTTATGCTCGCGTGTTGCGCTCTTCCTCTCCTCGTCCTTCCCGCCTTCCTCAGACTCACAACCGTTTCCGGGCCTTGGACCCTGATGCGCCCACTGCCCCCTCCTCTGTCCCTTTGGGTTCTCTCCCGAAGGATCCTCCTCCTGGTCCTCTGTCTGGGGTTCCCCTTCCTTCTACCCGGTCTGTCGTGTCTTCTGTGTGTTCTTCCTCGTCCCCCTCCGATCCTCCTTCCCATCCTCTTCCTCCATCTATCGGCTCTCCCCGCCGCATGTCGGTGCGGGCGGATGTCCATCGCTCTCCTAACGGCCGTCGTGTGTGCTCTCGTTCGGCTTCTCCTGTTGAGACACTGGAATCCGTTGCCCGGTACGTAGTTGCTGGGACACCGGTCTCTTTAAGTCAGAAGCGTAAGCCTGGCTCCTCTCCTTCCTCTTCCCCGGCGGGTAAGAAGGCTTCGCTTTCTTCCTCAGCTCCTCCTTCTGGCTCTGTTGCTCCTTCCCCTCCCGTTTGTGCTTGCGCCCCCTGTTCCTGCTATGGAGGTTTCTTTGGCCCCTGCTTCCCTTTCGGTTGCTGCTCTTGCTGGGGTGCGCTCCTCTCTTTCTACTCCCCCTCTTCCTGCTGCTGTCCTTGACTGCTCCTCTCCGTTGCCTCCTCCTCCTCCTCCTCCGGACCCTGCCCGCCCACCTCTGATCTGTTCTCCCGTTTCCTTCCCTCCGTCTTTGCTCAGTTTACCCATGCCCCCTAACCCTGACTTTGCTGACCCTGATCCCGACCCTGATATTCTTTAACGTGCTCTGTTGGTCTTTCGCCTTTGTTTCTTCCTTGTTCTCTGTTTTTGTCCTTTCTCTTCTCGTCGTTGTCCATTCTTCAATGGAACGTTCGAGGTTATTACGCCAATTTCCTCGAACTCCAACTTCTGGTTTCGCGGTTTTCGCCCCTTTATGTCTGTCTCCAGGAGCCAATGCTTGGTGCTCGTCCTGGTCGTTTTCGTGGCTATTCCTTTCTCTCCCCCCCCCCCCCAGCCATTGCTGGGGCTTCTAATTCTTCTGCTCTCTTGATTCGGGCTGATGTTCCCTTTGTTCCTTTACTTTTTCCTTCGCCTCTCCATTGTTCTGCTGCTCGTATCTTTGTGGGGAAATGGTACACAGTTTGTTCCATTTATCTCCCCCCGAGTGTCCCGCTCTCTTCCTGATTTGAAACACCTCCTAGACTCCTTGCCGGAGCCTGTGCTCCTGCTGGGTGACTTCAATTGTCGTCATTCTCTTTGGGGTGACGTTCTGACGAATACCCGGGGTCGCCTCCTTGAGCCGTTTCTCCTCTCTTCTTCCCTGTCTCTTCTGAATTCTGGTGAGCCCACTCATTTGGACTCTCGAACTCGCACCCTTTCTTGTCTTGATCTTTCTCTCTGCTCTTCTTCTCTTTACTTAGATTTCACGTGGCAGGTTCTTGATGACCTCCATGGAAGTGATCATTTCCCCATCCTTGTTTCCTTTTTCTCTTTTCGCCCTTCCCTCTCTTTCCCTAGGTGGCAGTTTGCTAAGGCGGACTGGACCCTATTTTCCCTCAGTGCTACTCTCTCTGACCTCTCCCTTCTGCCCCTCTCTCGCGCTCTCCTCCTTTTTCATGACACTGTCTTCGACGCTGCCCTCCGCTCTATCCCTCGCTCTTCCTCTCGGGGTCCACGGAAGTGCGTTCCCTGGTGGAATGCGGACTGTGCTCGGGCTGTCCGCTGTAAGCGTGCAGCCTGGAAGAAGCACCGCCGTAGGCAGACGACCGATTCTTTTCTTTTCTTTCGGAAAGCGAGTGCGGTGGCCCGTAGGGCCATCCGTACGGCTAAACGTGAATGTTGGGCATCTTACGTCTCAACAATTACGTCCGAAACCCCTCTGGCCCAGATCTGGAAGCGTATCCGCAAGATAGCGGGTAAGTTCGTTCCCGATGTTTCACCGGTCCTTCACCTCCATGATACTCTTGTGGCGGACCCGTTGCAGGTCGCTTCCGAACTGGGTTCCCACTTTTCTTCTGTTAGCTCTGGTCTTCATCTTCCCCAATCTTTCCTTCTTCGTAAACCTGTCCTTGAGTCTCGTCCTTTAGATTTCTGCACTCATCTTCAGCTTCCCTATAATGATCCCTTCTCTCTCTCTGAACTTCGTTCTGCCCTGGCCCTCTGCGGTTCTACGGCGGCGGGCTCCGATGGTATTCATTATGAGATGCTTCGCCATCTCCCTCCGAGCACGTCTCAGTATTTACTGAGTCTGTATAATCGGATCTGGGAGTCGTCGTCAGTCCCTGAGGACTGGCTCGATGCCGTTGTCCTCCCTGTTCGCAAACCGGGGTCTCTGGGTACTTCCCCTAAGGACTTTCGCCCTATTGCTCTCACAAGTTGTGTCTGCAAACTCTTTGAACGTATGGTTAACGTTCGTCTGATGTGGTTCCTGGAACACCATCACCTCCTCTCCCCTTCTCAATTTGGTTTCCGCAAGTGCCGCAGCACGACAGATGTCCTGGTGAACTTGGAGGTCTATATTCGTACTGCTTTTGCTGCGAAGACCTCCGTTGTTGCCGTCCTTTTTGACCTAGAAAAGGCTTACGACACCACTTGGCGTTATCATATCCTATCTCAACTTCATTCTTTTGGCCTTCGTGGTCATCTCCCTCTCTTTCTCCGCAGCTTCCTCTCTCGTCGTTCCTTTCGGGTGCGCCTTGGTACCGCTCTCTCTCCCTCTTTTCAGCAATACGAAGGTGTGCCCCAGGGTAGTGTTTTGAGCACTACTCTTTTTCTGGTTGCCCTCAATGGTCTTCTTTCCTCTCTTCCTTCTGGTGTATTCTCCGCTCTCTATGTCGATGATCTTACCCTTTGTTGTCAGGGTGATGATTCGCCTTTCCTTCTACGCCGGCTTCAACTTGCCATTGATGCCGTGTCGTCTTGGGCCACAGGTCATGGCTTCAAGTTCTCTACTTCTAAGACTTGTGCCATGACTTTTACGCGGAAACGGGTTGTTCTTCGTCCCTCTTTGTCACTTTATGGTCATCCCCTTGAATACAAAGATTCCGCGAAGCTTTTGGGGTTATTCCTTGACACTCGTTTGCTTGGTCTCCCCATATCTCTTACCTCCGTGTTGAGTGCTCTAAGGCCCTTACCCTCCTTCGGGTCTTGTCCCATACTTCTTGGGGGGCAGATAGGCGCACTCTCCTTGCTTTACATTCCTCTCTCGTCCTGTCTAAGCTCGATTATGGTTGCCCTGCTTACTCGTCTGCTTCTCCTTCTACTCTTCGCCGTCTTGATGCTTTGCACCATACTGGGTTGCGTCTCAGTTCTGGTGCCTTTCGTTCGACTCCCATCCTTAGCTTGTATGTTGACACTGGCTTCCTGTCTCTCCAGGACCGCCGTGATTGCTACTGTCTTCGCTATCTTGCGCGGTCCTTGCAACATCCTTCCTCTCGCCTCTGTCGTGCTTTAACTTTTACCCCTCCTGCGGTTCCTGTTCCTCTTCACCACCCTCTTTCTGTCCGGTTATCTCGCCTACAGGATTCTCTTTCCGTTCGTATTTCTGATGTTTCTCCTCGTGTTGTTCCTTCTTTGCCCCCGTGGAGGGTCCCTCTTCCGCGGTTTTGTACATCCTTGACCCGTATCACTAAAGCTTTTACCCCTCCTACGGTTCTAAAACGCCTTTTCCTCGAGCACTTTTCTTCTCACTCCCGCTCCGTTTCTGTCTTCACCGATGGGTCTAAGTCAGCGGACGGTGTTGGCTACTCTGTTGTTTTTCCTGATCGCACTTATATGTGTCGCTTGCCTCCGGAGACTAGCATCTTTACAGCGGAACTTTATGCTATTCTCTATGCTCTTCGTCTCCTGCTTTCTCGTTGTCAGTCTTCCTTTGTGGTTGTTGTTGACTCTCGTAGTGCCCTCATGGCTCTCGGGTCCTTTAATCCGGTTCATCCAGTAGTTGTCGAGATCCAGCATTGGCTGTTTCTCGTTCACAGTAAATTTAAGTCGGTTGAGTTTTGTTGGGTTCCCAGCCATATTGGTGTGTCTTTAAATGAGCGTGCGGATGCTGCTGCCAAGGAAGCTGTCCGCTCTTGTCCCATCTCTCGCAAGGGCATTCCGTATTCCGACTTTTACCCGGTTATCCATTCCTCAGTCCTTTCCCGTTGGCAGGCTTCTTGGTTGTCTGTTACTGGTAACAAGCTCCGTACTCTTAAATGTTGTGTTTCCTCGTGGCCGTCCTCCTTCCACCGTAACCGGCGGTGGGAAACAGCTCTGGCGAGGTTGCATATTGGCCATACTCGCTTAACCCATGGTCACTTGATGGAGCGCCGCCCTGCTCCTTATTGTCCTAGTTGCATTGTCCCTCTTACGGTCGTGCATGTCCTTCTTGAATGTCCTGACTTCCAGGACGAGCGTGTGTCTTGCTTTCCGACCGCCCCTCGCGGTCACCTGTCCCTCGATAGAATTCTTGGTGACTCGGATACTTTTGATATCGTTCGCCTTATGCGTTTTTGTTCTCGTATTGGCATCCTTGGTGATATTTAGCGCCCTCTGACCCACCGCCGGCACTCGGATAGTAATCTTGGGCATAGCATTTTACCAAATCACCTCATTCTTTGGGGCACACGTGAGGAACACAAATGCGAACAAGCCTGAATAGTCCCCAGGACATCTCGATATATATCGAGATATATATCGAGATATATAGATATATATAGATTTAGTAGTAGGCATCCTTCAGTCTCGGGAGACTATGGAGTTGCGCCCTAGTTGTCAATCCTGGTGCAGCGTCTGGTGTGACTGATGAGGCCAATCCGAGAGTGGCAGTCCATCCCACACCGAGCACAAACGAAGTCCGATTCTGGTCTGTCTTCCTGGTTACCGGCTTTCCTTCTCTGTCTCTTTGCCTCCGATTCCTTGGCAAGTGACTCCTCGAACTTGGAGAGACCTCGTCGAACAGACTGCCTCCAGGCTGAACGGTCTGCAGCCAGTGTCTCCCATATAGCAAGATCGACGTCCATGGCTTTCAGGTCCCTTTTGCATACGTCTTTGTACCGTAGCTGGGGCTTGCCTACTGGACGCTTTCCCTGCATCAGCTCTCCGTACAGTAGATCCTTGGGGATCCTGCCGTCGCCCATTCGCACAACGTGCCCGAGCCAGCGCATTCGTCTCTGTTTCAGCATTGTGTACATGCTGGTGATTCTTGCTCTCCCCAAGACGTTGTTGTTTGTCACCTTGTCCTGCCAGGTGATGTCCAAGATGTGTCTAAGGCAGCGCATGTGGTAGGCATTCAGCCGTCTTTCCTGACGGGCGCGGAGTGTCCAAGACTCACTGCCATAAAGGAGAATGCTCAGGACACAGGATCTGTAAACCTGAATCTTAGTATACTCAGTTAGCCTATTGTTGGCCCACACTCTCTTTGTCAGTTTGGACATGGTAGTAGATGCCTTACCGATGCGTTTGTTTAGCTCCGTATCAAGAGAGAGGGAGTCAGAGATTGTGGAGCCCAGGTACACGAAGTCGTGAACAACTTCCAGTTTGGAATCAGAGATGCCGATGTCAGGTAGGGACTCCACTCCTTGTCCCATGACTTGTGTTTTCTTCAGATTGATGGTGAGTCCGAAAGCCTGAGAGGCCTCGCTGAAGCGGGTTATGAGCCGTTGGAGGTTTTCAGCTGAGTGGGCAGTGACTGCTGCGTCGTCGGCAAAGAGGAAGTCGCGCAGACACCTCAGCCGAACCTTTGACTTGGATCTCAGCCTGGAGAGGTTAAAGAGCTTTCCATCCGACCTGGTCCGGAGGTAAATACCTTCCGTGACAGATCCGAAGGCGTGCCGCAGCATAACTGCGAAGAAAATCCCGAATAGGGTTGGAGCCAGTACGCAGCCCTGCT
>NC_091229.1:5252067-5277067 GCF_040958095.1 Procambarus clarkii
ATATATATATATATATATATATATATATATATATATATATATATATATATATATATATATATATATATATATATATTTATATATATATATATATATATATATATATATATATATATATATTTATATATATATATATATATATATATATTTATATATATATATATATATATATTTATATATATATATATATATATATTTATATATATATATATATATATATATATATATATATATATATTTATATATATATAAATATATATTTATATATATATATATATATATATATATATATATATATTTATATATATATATATATATATATTTATATATATATATATATTTATATATATATATATATATTTATATATATATATATATTTATATATATATATATATATATTTATATATATATATATATATATATATATATATATATTTATATATATATATATTTATATATATATATATATTTATATATATATATATATATATATATATATATATATATATATTTATATATATATATATATATATATATATATATTTATATATATATATATTTATATATATATATGTCGTACCTAATAGCCAGAACGCACTTCTCAGCCTACTATTCAAGGCCCGATTTGCCTAATAAGCCAAGTTTTCATGAATTAATGTTTTTTCGTCTACCTAACCTACCTAACCTAACCTAACCTAGCTTTTTTTGGCTACTTAACCTAACCTTACCTATAAATAATGGTTAGGTTAGGTTAGGTAGGGTTGGTTAGGTTCGGTCATATATCTACGTTAATTTTAACTCCAATAAAAAAAAATTGACCTCATACATAGAGAAAAGGGTTGCTTTATCATTTCATAAGAAAAAAAATATAGTAAATATATTAATTCAGGAAAACTTGGCTTATTAGGCAAATCGGGCCTTGAATAGTAGGCTGAGAAGTGAGTTCTGGCTACTAGGTACGACATATATATATATATATATATATATATATATATATATATATATATATATATATATATATATATATATATATATTTATATATATATATATATTTATATATATATATATATATATATATATATATATATATATATATATATATATATATATATATATATATATATATTTATATATATAAGTATAGTTTGGTAGCAGTCTTTCTTGTAAACATATGTTGTTAAATATGACCGAAAAAGTGAGATTAATAATTCTAACACGAATTTTCTCAATATTTCTTATGTTTCTTCTTACTATCGATGGTAATTGAAAAATCAATTCTCCAAAATTCATTTTTCTTTCTAGTCTGACACGACGCTTTAACGCGTTTCGTAATAACTTAATACATTTTCAAAAACTTTAGTTTACACACACAACTGTAACCTGAAAACCCATAACAGAGTATTACTTATACAACACTAAACAGCTTATCCTTTTTACATATACTCGCACTTGGATGAGGTGATATGGTGCAACAGTTTTGGAGGAGGAGAACAAATTTGTGACAAATGGAAGACAGAACACGAAACAATGGGTATTAGTTGGATGGAAGTAACTGCAGAAGACCTATTGGCCCATACTTCCTCTTGATGCTTCTATTTTGGTTCGGAGACTTGAAGTAGGTAGAATATAGTTCATTATGGCCCGGAAAGTGGATCTCCAACTCCACTTTCCGGGCCATTTCGCTTGGTTCTGGACATAACGTGACAGTTTATACCCAGATTTAGGAGAGTGATTTGGTCCCTAGTAAAGTTGATTCCAGCCAGGTTATTATACCTTACTATTCCAGCAAGGTTACATGGTTACTAAGGCCAAGTTCTCTTTGCCTTTGTTTTTCCTTTGCCTTGTCATTCTTTCCTTATTTCTCTTTTTTTTTTAACTAAGACTAGGGTTATTAAGGGCTGTCAAATTACGTACCTAGTGAAACTGCAAGCATGAGCTTGCATCTTACCTCAGCCCATCTGAAGCCTACTGATTGAGACTCATTTACTTTATGAGAATGTACTTTGAAACTATCACATAGGGAACTATTATATAAAGAACCTGGTGAAACTGCAAGCAAGAGCTGTAATCCTACCTCACCTCCGTTGAAACATACTCATAAAGACACATATATTTCATGAGTCTATTATATGCATCAATAGGCAGTAACATCATTAGGTAACTGTCATATAAGGAACAGGATGAGCCTGTATCCAACTGTGTGCCAGTGCCTTCATGTTATCTGTTGACCTGATCTTCCCTGTACCTGTTGAGATACCATGTCCAGCAGGTACGTACCTGTACCTACCCGTTGAGCGATCGATTTCCAGATGTAAGTCACCTTAGGAATGAATGATCGCTGATGGAATGATGTTCTTGAGGAAGGCAATTCTAACATCAGATTATTGAAGGTTGGGAGCCTAGTACTATGGGTGCCAACTGCTGGTTGTCCACGGAGTTGGGCCAGGTGCGGAAGTTTAAGAATATTGACCTTATACATACTTGGCATACTTGGTCAGGACTAGAGATGAGCCCTCTTGCACGGTTCTCCAATTCGTCCAACAGTCTGACGAATAATAGGGAGGGGCAGAGGGGTAGGCCATCCAGGAAAGAGGTGCATACTCTAGATGAGAGGGAACTTGTGCTTCACATAAAGTTTTGCATCCCCCTGATATCAAGAAGGTTTGAGCTGCGCAATTGGTCTGTTGGTTTTCTGGCTGCTTTTTGGGTTAGGTTAAGCTTGTGGCTCTTCAGTGTCATTGGCGAGTCGAACTTTATTCCAGAAATGTAAATTTCATCTGTGAACTCTAGGGCTTTACCACCCATTAGCAGCCCTGTCCGATTTGCCATGTGCAAGCTAACTATCACCATCGGCTGTATATTCTCAGCTGCAAATGTGATCTACTATCTCCAACTGCAGGTAGAAATTCCTAAAAGTTGATGATTGATGAGTCTTGCAGTTTTTGGTATTTCGTCCTCTCTGTATGTAAAGGTTAGAGTGCAGTCATCAATTTGAGATTTAGGAATGCCATGAAGATCGTTGAAATAGTTATTCCACGTCAAAGGGCTAAGCACACTACCATTTGAATCTCTGGCACCAATTGAGTGACTTACGGATTCTGCTCCATTGAGGACAACTCTTAGAGTACGTTCTTGAATTTAGTCTTTTATTAACACTAAGATCGAGCCAGAGATGCCTAGTGATTGATGCTTCACTACTAATCCAAAGTGCCAGATACGATTAAAGGCTCCTGATATGTCTAGAGCAACAACACAGCTGATCTTGGACTCATCCAGTGACCGATATTACTTAGTGGATAGATTTAACAAGAGATCAGCAGCAGATCGGTCTGCTCTAAAACCATACTTTCGATCACCTACTAGCCGATGATGATAAAAAATTATATAATTTGCTGAAAGACTAATGATTCTAGGATTTTACCAGTAATGGAAAGAAGTGACATTGGTCTATAGTTACCAACCACTGAGCGGCTCTTCGTTTTGTGTACTGGAACAACATTTGACTTTTACCATAAGGAAGGGCCAAACTCCTTGAGCTAGGCAGAGTTGAAAGCGGTATTTGAAAGGTGGAGCCAACAGGTCAGCGAAACTGCATAGTAGTCTTGGACAGACCTTATACGACCCCACAACGTTGCTTGTGGAGCGATTTAAGGAGGTGGAAAGCTCTATTTCTCTACTTCTCTTGCTACCGCTCTCTCTCTCTCTCTCTTTCTCTCTCTTAAACTGTCGCTGTCTCTCTCTTTGCATCACACACGGATTTACGTGCTCGGGTATCAAAATCCCAAGTGAAGAAGGAACGGTACTACGACTTGAATCTTTGCTTTAAATGCCACAGGTACACACACTACATCAATAAGTGACCACCACGCGTCTTAAAGTTTGCAAGTTCTACACAGTTCAAGACCACCACTACACAATCTGCAGGGCCGATTTTCAGCGATGCCTACTTTGCGAAGGCGACCATACCGCGATTTCTTACTCTGCCCACACAGACAGGAAGCACTCAAGCAATTTGCATTATAAAAAACTCTACATCCACCATCGTCGCTGTCTGCTTCGACGCCGCCGCACCTACCAACCAATCAGAAGCCTTCCCTGCCTCTCCAGGTAAGGGCCCTCACCTCCAAGACATCCCAGCTTTCTCATTGTGGGACCAACACCAAACAGCAAACCAGCGTCGGCCCACACCACATCCTACATCTGTGCACGATGGGGATCATTCAATGGGAGTCACTTCATCAAACTTGCCGAACAGATTTCCGGGTCAGACATCCCTCTGGTCGTTACCACACTCATCACCTTGTACGCGGCAAACGGTTTAATACCTTTAATGTCCCTAACGCAGTGCTGGCCCTTCCAGCATCGAAGACCTCGACACCGACGACACGTGTTCTAAGACTAAGACTAGATACAGGAAAAGACACCATAAGGGGCGAACGGGAAGTGAGGACAGAAGAAGAATAAGTTGGGGGGAGAGAAAGACGCCGTAGGAGTATAAAAAGAACCAGTGCTTGACCCAGCTGCAAGACTTTATATACGATGCTTTACGACGCTGTTCAACACCATGAACAACACGACGACAAGGCACACAGGCTGGGGTTTGCCAGTCAGTCATATCAGCGTCAGACGCATCTCGGTCTCATTGCAGTATTAGTAAGCTAACATACAGAGCGGGGGTGAGGCTCCTGAATTCACTGAAGAACAATACACGACAACGCAAATTGCACGAATGGCATCATTTATTAATAAAGTATCAACAATGTACATAATGAATTCACTCATTGCAATAAGTAAGAAAAGATAACTATGGAACAGTATAAAGAATAACTTAATAATACATTTACACAGGCAACTCACAAGCAAGGCTGATAGGGCATCAGCATGGTGGAAGGTGGAGGGGTAGCAGTGGCCAGCAGCACGAACAGAGGACGTAAGCAAAGCACTTGTTACAGAAGTGTTTGGATATCATCAGTTGTGAGTCGTGTGTAAACCATTTTCATTCATTAACAGGGTGTTTGGCGGCTGGATTAATGAACTTAGATCTTTGTGCATGAGGAGGCAGCCCATCCTCGAAACAAAGACTAAGAGTCCATTCCATGCACCCACCAAACCACATGTTTATAAATTGAACACGGTTTACAAACAACCCGTCCTCGATTCAAATCCTTTATATCCAGCGGTCGACCCCACAGATGCATTCATAAATTTTAACATGCTGTTCATTCAAAACAAGAACTTTCTCAAATATAAATTAATATTATAATATATTAGCATATTGTGCATATATAGGCATAGGTTAGGTTAGGTGTTTAAGTTCTGTTGCCGATTATTTATATTTGTAGTACGTGGGTGAAGCATTTACTGTGTTGTGGTTCGAACAAAATTCGTAAGTGAAGCACTTGTTCTGGAAGTGTTTGAACGAAATCAGTTGTGATTAGTGCGTAAACACTTTTCCAATCATAAACAGGGGGTTTGGCACGTTCAAGCGACTCACAACTGATGACGTCTGAATACTTCCAGAACAAGTGTTTCGCTGACGACTTTTGTTCGAACTACAATGCTGCAAATGCGTTGCAAAAAAATAGCACCCACGTAATACAAATACAAATAATTGGCAACAAAATTTAAACACCTAACCTGTGCCTAAATATGCACAATATTCTAATACATAATAAAAATAAATAATATAAGAGAAAAGTTTTGTTTTGAATTAACAGAATGTTAAAATTGAGGAATGCGTCTTTGGGGTCGACCGCTGGATGGAATGGACTTGGTCTGAGAACGGGTTGTAGGAGGGGCTGTGGGAAGAAGGAGGCAGTAGTATGCAGAACGAAGCTCGTGCACTAGCAACAGCTGAACGAGTATAAAAAGTTATAGAAAACAACAGATTACATTGGGAAATGGTACTAACAGAAAATGGGTAAAGAAATGTACATTCAAGTATAAATGTTATATGAATTGTAACATATATAATAATATAAAATAATGAGAATAAACTATATAGGTAAACTCGCTAGAGAGGCCACCAAGCATGGTGGAGGGAGGTGGTGAGACAGTGGCGGCAGCACGAAGCTCACGCTAGCAACAGCTGATCAGATGTAAACAGTGATGTGTAGTAACATAATTATTTGAAGAATGGTATCCACAGCACAATGATATAATGGAAAGAAGCAAGTAATGATATATAAATGCAAAATACCAGTAAGTACTAAATATATAGTATGTACAACAGTCATATGAGTGGGTCTTGAAGCCATTATCCCCCATAGTGGAGAGTTGGGGTGCATACGCCAGCCATCACAGACTCAAGTAAATAAATCAAGAAATCATTATTTGTACAATATAAGGAATGAGACTAGTATGACATACAGTAATTAAATAAGGAGCACAGATGCAGTGGACATAAAAGTTAATACATATATATAGGATAATATGAGCCAGCACATGGCCTTGACGGTGCTCCGTGATTGGTGAAGTCAGGAGGTATAGCCATGGCGAGACGTAGGCTCACACACAAGCCACAACACTGTTCAGGCGTACTAATACAGAATGCGAAAAAAAAACATTAGCATAGTACATGAATGCAGTAATTATCAGTTATTATAGACACCGAATGTATATGATGAAAGTACGATATTTATACACTGTGTATAAAGCCCGTCATCAGACCTAGTCGATTCAATCAGGCGGTCGACCCCAAAGACGCATTTAGTTAATTTTAACATTCTGTTCATTCAAAATTGGAATTTCTCAAATATAAATTAATATTGTTATAAATTAGCATACTGTGTATATTTAGGCATTGGTTAGTTTAGGTGCTGTTGGCGATTATTTGTACAGTATTTGTAGTACGTGGGTGAAGCATTTACAGCGTTGTGGTAAAAAAAAAAAGTCGTCAGCGAAGCACTTGTTCTGAAAGTGTTCGGACGCCATCAGTTCCCAGTCGTGTGTAAACCGTGATTCATTTATAAACAGGGGGTTTGGCTTCTCCATGGAATGGACTTTGGCCTATGTTTATGCGGACGGGCTGGTAGGCACGTTATGGTCTTTAAGTACACTCTGGGTGGGGAAGCCAGAAGGTGGGGCAGAGGCGAGTCATCGTAGGCTCATTCACTAGCCACAACATGGGGAGGCGTACTAACACAGAAACAGTAATATTGTGAAATAACAAGAAACGCAATAATAAATAGTTAATTGGCCCACAATCATTAACAGTTTATCAGTAGAATGTACTTTAGAAAACACACAACCCCCTCTTTGTAAGTCATTTAACATGCTAAACATACACTCCAAACATTCTCATATGCTATTTACATGTTCAAAAATCTTGTTCCTAAATGCTAATCTTGATCTGAAACTTTTCCGTGATAGGTGTAATAGAACTCACGAGCACCACCCTAGAAATAAATATATCTTTGTTGCCTCCAGAGTCAAACTAAATCTGTGCAAACACTCCATGCATATAAAAGGACCCAGTCTATGGATCTCACTCCCTAACGAATTAAAAAATTGTCCAACATATGCCTTATTCAAAAGTAAAACAAACAAAAAACTACCTAATTTCATCCTCATAGTTTCCTACCTTATGCTTCAAATTTGTGTTTCACATTGCATCTTGTACAACCCACTTCCCAAATCCTAGTACTTAAGACATATATCTTCACCAGTGTAATTACCTTTATCAGTTTATATTGTAGATATCTTGATATAAATTTGGCTGCGATATACCTGTTCATCTTACCTAATATGTTAGATTAAGAACCTGCCCGAAACAATGTGTGTTAATGGCTTTGCAAGAACGTAAAAATACCAATGTTAGACTTAGTATCTTTTTGTAAATTAATATTGTTATTATTATTACTAGAGAATCTATCGTCTCTTATGCCATTGATTGTGTCTCTGCTTGTGAGACAGACTTCTGGTTTGAACTCTTTTTAGAAAAGGGAGATGGATCACTTGTAAAAGAGGACGATAAATTTTACTGGGCCAAATATGACGGTTGAGCAAACGAAATGATGGTGTTAATTAAGACAGAGAGCAGGGTAAGTGAAAATAGGGTTGTAGCTGCTGCTTGATCAGGTAACACATAATGTTGCGGAATTTGGTTTGCAGTTTCCAAGTGAGCAGATGACATAGCTTTTTCGATGAAATCTGGTAGCAGTTGCGGTGGTATAAAGAGGGCATAGATCATATCTGTAGCGTATCTAGTTACAGTACCGGTAACAGTATCTAAATATTTTCGTAAACCTGGAGAACTGGGAGCTAAGCCTGGCATATCAGAGAGATAGTTAATGCGCGGCAGCATTGTAAGTCCTTTAAGATGTTAACACTTTAGTGCGCGCGGCACAAGCTGGAAAAAAAGCGGGTTGTGCGCGCGGCGTTCTGGGCGCTCAAGCAGTTAGCAGTAACCTCAAGCGGGCGGTTAGGGAAACCGCCCGTAAGTCCAAGTCGAAAATCCAGGAAAGTGTTAAAGATGTTGAAGGCGATGCCGTAGATGAATCAGATGAATCGACAGTCATCTTCCGATGAAATATAGAAGTCATCTGCAGTTGGGGCTGGAGTTGGGGCTAGTCTGACGCCTAAGGATGCGTTTTGCAAGGCATTCCTTAAATTTTCAAAGACAAATTTACTATGCTTTTGCAAAGGCTTACATTTGCTTGGGGTGAGGTGGTACAGGACGTGATTGAGATGAACAAGTGGATGAAATATAATGGACTCTATGGAGGTGGAGTCGCTGTTAATCAACGTTCCCGTGGACGAAACATTCAGGATGATGATGGACAGTGTATCGTGATCCGGCTTGTACCCCTCTAGACATACCAGAGAGCATATTTAGGAAGTTACTCGAAGCTTGCACTAACGAGGCCCCCTTCTTTAGTCCCAATGGACACATGCATAAACAGGTGGATGGGTTCTCCTCTAGGTGTCCTGTTCGCGAATTTTTACATGAGTATCATAAAGCAGAGTGTCTTAGTTGACATGGACTTAAAACCTGCCATATACTACAGGTACGTTGACGACATATTTATGCAGATACCTGATGTGACGTTTGCAGCACCTGAAGGAGACATTCCAGTAAAATTCGGTGTTAAGTTTTACTTACGAGATGGAGAGATATGGGAAGTTGCCCATTCTAAATGTAACAGTCGCAAAAAGAAATGAAGATTTAGGTACTGCAGTCTAAACTAAAGAAACGAACATAAAAATGTGTCTTGATGCTAATAATGACTGCCCTGACAGGTATAAGCGGAGTGATGTCAACGCTTACGTCGACCGAGCTCTCACTCACAGCTCTTGTTGGAAGCAGGTCGAAGAGGAACTCTGTATAGTAAGGCAAATCCTAGTCAATAATGGCTTCTCTAACAGTTATGTTGAAGACGTCATTAAACGAAAGGTGACACGTCATGCATCCTCTGAAGAATCAACTAACACAACACCTGTTCCTCCTATTAGACTATTTTACAGGAACGTCTTTTCCACGGCTTATAAAATGGTGGAAAGAGTTCTGAAAGATATTATTGATAGAAACTTTATCCCCACAGACACCAAACAGAAGATACAATTAAAAATTTACTACAAACTCACAAAGACTGCCAACCTACTCATGAAGAACTCTCCAAACACCAAACAGAACAGCTTAAAGGAGATCAACGTCGTCTATGCCTTTACATGCCCACCTTAGGACTGTCAGCCCCAATGATCTCAGTATACAGGCAAGACAACAACGTCTCTCTCTCTCTCTAGACGATTAACAATGCACAAGCAACAGGGCTACATCAAGGAGCATATAATCTCCTCACACAACCAGACCATTACCAGAGACATATTAACAAGCAACACTGAAATAATCGACAGGAATAACAGAATATCAGAATACTGGACATCAGCGAGGCCCTACACATAAAAAATTCACGACCAGCAAATCAAATGCTAGTTAACACATATTTACATTCTTCCTTCAATACCCCGAACCAATACATAGAAAGTAGATACAAAAACATAAGCTTCTTATTTTTTATGCATGCAATAGCCTATTAATATCCATTTCGTTTCATCCACTTGTTCATCTCAATCATGTCTTATACCACCTCACCCCAGACGAAAATTAGACTTTGCAAAAGCATTGTAAATCTGTCTTCGAAAATGCAAGGAGTGCCTTGCAAAACGCATCTCTAGACGTCAGACCATAATAAGTTGTGAAAATGAATTTTAGAAAGTTAATTTTTCAACTTCCCACGACAGTGAGAGAGAGAGAAAAAAAGAGATTAATGAGGTGTGGTAGGAGTGGCGTTTTCAGCAGAGTCGTCTACATTGGCATCTTTGTTTTCTGGTCTTCTTACTTTCATGGTGGGTAGAGTGAATAGTCCTGTTATTTTGCTATTATGGTGGGTTGTTCGTTGTGTATATGAATGGTTTAAGAATTTGTAATTTTCTTACATCCTGAGTTTTGTATATTATACATGTATTTTTAATCATCATTTCTCTTCTTAGAGTGATGTCATAGGCTTTTATCATGTGATTTCTAGGGGCACCTGATTGAAGATGATACACAAATACACACACACACACACACACACACACTATATATAAATATATATATATATATATATATATATATATATATATATATATATATATATATATATATATATATATATATATATATATATATGTATATATATATATATATATATATACATATATATATATATATATATATATATATATACATATATATATATATATATATATATATATATATATATATATATATATATATATATATATATGTATATATATATATATGTCGTACCTAATAGCCAGAACTCACTTCTCAGCCTACTATTCAAGGCCCGATTTGCCTAATAAGCCAAGTTTTCATGAATTAATGTTTTTTCGTCTACCTAACCTACCTAACCTAACCTAACCTAGCTTTTTTTGGCTACCTAACCTAACCTTACCTATAAATATAGGTTAGGTTAGGTTAGGTAGGGTTGGTTAGGTTCGGTCATATATCTACGTTAATTTTAACTCCAATAAAAAAAAATTGACCTCATACATAGAGAAAAGGGTTGCTTTATCATTTTATAAGAAAAAAATTATAGTAAATATATTAATTCAGGAAAACTTGGCTTATTAGGCAAATCGGGCCTTGAATAGTAGGCTGAGAAGTGAGTTCTGGCTATTAGGTACGACATATATATATATATATATATATATATATATATATATATATATGTCGTACCTAGTAGCCAGAACGCACTTCTCAGCCTACTATGCAAGGCCTGATTTGCCTAATAAGCCAAGTTTTCTTGAATTAATATATTTTCTCTAATTTTTTTCTTATGAAATGATAAAACTACCCATTTCATTATGTATGAGGTCATTTTTTTTTATTGGAGTTAAAATTAACGTAGATATATGACCAAACCTAACCAACCCTACCTAACCTAACCTAACCTATCTTTATAGGTTAGGTTCGGTTTGGTAGCAGAAAAAGTTAGGTTAGGTTAGGTTAGGTAGTCGAAAAAACATTAATTCATGAAAACTTGGCTTATTAGGCAAATCGGGCCTTGCATAGTAGGCTGAGAAGTGCGTTCTGGCTACTAGGTACGACATATATATATATATATATATATATATATATATATATATATATATATATATATATATATATATATATATATACATATATATATATATATACATATATATACATATATATATATATATATATATATATATATATATATATATATATATATATATATGTATATATATATATATATATATATATATATATATATATATATATATATATATATATATATATATATATATATATATATATATAAATATACCTCTAGCTGGAAGAAGGGGGACCCATAGCCTCGGAGGAAACCACGCATAACGCATTAGAGGGAATGTTTAGATCCCCTCCAATACAGTTTCTGTGTGCTTTTCTCCTACCACCCCCTTCTTTTTTATTTTTTGTGCTTTATTATTCATTTAATGGTTACAAGATATACATGGGTTGATACAAAAATAATAATGCAAAAAGGTGCTTAAAGGTTATGGATCTCTTGAAAAACACAACAATGGGAAACATTGATGAATGTCACAGACGGGTTCGATCATTGTTGCAAGTCAAACACTTCTTCGAATTCCTCTGAAGTTGGACTAGTGCCCAAGACGCAACAGGCATTTCCCCTCTGAATCGCAACACTGAGGCGCTGGAACAAGAAACTTTTTGCTCTCTGGTCTTTTGTAGCGCTGATCAATTTGTCCCCCAATTCCTTCAGGAACTTCAATGCACATTTTCCCCACGAACCTAGGGTCTCCGAGCCGATCGGAACAAAGCTGTAGCAGTGTGCTAGACCTCTGTATTTAATAATTTTCTGCGATTCCCTGAAAGAAGCAGCACCACCGCTTTCACGTGTGCTGTAGTGGAGGTAGGTACTGGCCAGTGTGGCAGCGCACGTGTAGTCCCATACCACTTGCTTACCATCCTTCCAAGGTAGCAAGGTGACCCCATCAGGGCGCTTCTGAGGGTCGTTAGGTCTGGATAAGTGTGGTTCTCTTTGTGCCGGGCAGCGGGCTGTGGCGAGGCTCCTCTTGATGATGTCGTTGACTTCTTCATGTCTTGCAATTTTACCAAGACATGAAGAAGTCTGGTATGTCGTAAATGTGATTTACGACATACCAGACCATGACGACCATATTGGTCTGCCATCGCAGTTCCGCAGATGCACCTATGTTCGGTCAGGATGGGGGCGGCAAGGCGAAGGGCAACTCCAATGCGGAGAGCGTCATGACTGAGGCGAGTTCCCAGGGCTGCATTGGGCACAGCATATAAAAAATCCCCGGCGTGGGGTGCTGTTACCGCTAGGAGGCGGGCTTTGTTTTCAGCATCAGCGTTGTCAATCATTGCTGTGACAGTCTTTTCCATTATGGGGCTATCCCAGTGGGCCTGCTTGTGGTCTTTTGGGACTTGTGGTCGGGGTTGAGGGTGTGCAATGGTGTCCCATTGTCTGGCTGCTTCGATGAACGTTTGATCATGAGTTCCCGCTGTCTCTCTCATACACTCTGGTAGGATCTGCCCTACCAATTCGTTGGCTGCTGTACATGAGGATAAGAATGCTGGAAGTGCTACCTCAGTTGCCTTTCGTATGCCTATCCCTCCAAATCTCACTGGTAGTGTTGCTTGGTCCCACTGACTGTCATCTAAATCTAGGTTGAGCGCCTTCCTGAATATTGACCTGAGGAGCTCATCATATTGATTTAGAAGTGGGTTGCCAAAAGTTGGTGCACACCTCTAGAAGTATGTTAGCCTGGGCAAGGTAAGGCACTTTGTGAGAAGGTAGAGGGCATCGTGAGAGTCCAAGTCCCCAATTCTCTCTTCCATCCTCTTTAGGTCTCTAAACTTTTCGTCAAGGACTGCAGCAATGGCATTGTGGCCCAGAGGTGCTCCGAGTAGTGTGCTGTCGGTAGGTTTAACGACTGAGGCTTCTGGTAGAACTGATTTCAAAGCTCTAATGATTACTTCACTGGATGCAATAATTTCGCACTTGGAGGGGTTAAGAACGAGACCCATGGACTCCCCCCGTGTCTTCACCAGCTGTAGGTCTTCTAGCAGGGAATCTTGTGTGCCTGCCAGAGTGCCATCATCCAGGAACCAGATGTTGAGCTCGCTGGACAGTCTGGTTGTAATTTCTCGAACCGCTATGCAAAAGAGGAACGGTGCAAGTGGGTCACCCTGTTGAATTCCCTCTGCTGAGGTGACTTCATGTTTGCCAAACAGGAGGGTTGAGTCTTTGCTGTAGCCTGCTGACACAAACGGGAGAATGCTTGGGCAATGTTCCTGGACTGCAGTGAGGATTGCTTCCCTTTTGACCGAGTTGAAAGCGTTTTTAAAATCTAATTTTACTACTGCCTGGTCTTCAGTAAGAGAGCTAATGTAGGCTCGTGCAGCATGAGCCGCTGCTTCACAGCCTTGGGGGACTCCAAACCCCAGCTGGTTGGGTTGCAGCATGGTGGCTGCTTCCATTCGGATACTTCTGACAGCAGCCCTTGCAACTAGGCGGCGAAGGGTATTACCAACGGCAATGGGTCTGATCCCTCCCCCCTTCTTTTTAAGGGCACATAGGGATGCACCAAAGAAGAATGGTTTGATTTCATCAGGGATTAACCCGGCTAGGCAGTTGTTGACAAACGTTGTGATTTCTGTCAGGAGCGCTTCTGCAGCTGGGCCAAGAACAGGGTTCACCATTTCCTTCACATGTTGAGGTCTTACCCCTGTGTAGCCTCCTGAGGAGCCCGGGGGAAATGAAACGATAGTTTTAAAACCTCTGACTCCCGGAGGACGAGAGGTTCCTGGTTAGGGGGGACCCTGACCTGTGGGGGAGGTCCACCTACGGCCCTGAGGGGTGTTTTTCTCTCAGTGCTTGGGCTGTGGTTTCATCCCTGCGCAAAATTTTGACCTCACTTGTGATCAACCTGAGTGCCCCGACTGTATTGCCCTCTTCAATTTTCTTGCTGACTTGGGTACCTAATTTTCTGTTGTCGCTGATTGTCGTACTTGGTCTGCCTCGGCGGTGTTTGGTGTGTTTGGGGAGGCAGACTAGGTTGTCAGCCCTAGGAAAATCCCTAATTGCTTTATTGACGGATGAGGCCAGTGTCTTGCCTCCTCTGTCTGGTGCACCTAAGGGGCCATGTCACCCGAAAATCCGATGAAAAATGGAATATTTACGAAAAATTACGAAAAATACTACAACGTTCTGGCAACACTGTGGTCCAAACCGTTTAATAATATCTTGAAAAATAACGTAATTAGAGTCAAATTTCCCGCTGCAACTTTCGTGAATCTGGTCCTCGCGCCGTGAGTACGCCGCGGGGTATTGTATCTTACGTTGTAGATGTCTTATTTTTCGTAATAGCGTTGAAAATAACATGTTATGCATAAAATGAATATAAACTAACAGATATGGCAACACTCTATTGTCTGACACGAGGGTGGTGCAGTCAGTGACTGCGTGTCTCTCATGGAGAGAGGATGTATGCTGACGCGCTCACACAATATCTCCCAGAACATGCTATTTTTGCTATTTTTAGCTATTTGTACTGCAATATGACTTACCAAACGAACAAGAGAAAAGCATTGACAGCTAGATGCATGCGAGCTCTCCATACGAGCTGGCCGCAATGCGTAAATCACCAGTCACGAGTGACAGCAGGTTCAGTAAACTTTGAGAGCGCGCTACGCAACTCCAACTTTTACAACTAGATAAAATTTCACAGCCTTTATTTATTATTCAATTTACATGAAACTTGCACATTATATGTAGAGTTTACGCCTCTATAAACGCATGTCATTATTCTTATCTACGTAGATTTATTGATTTTATAAATAATGATACACTTCATTTTGTTGCATACGTTTTTGGGAAACTTTTATAAAATCTGTATTATTGCACTAAATACATCTGGGATAATAATGTGACATGCAAATCTTTATTATATAGTAAGGTCATAGCTGAGTGTCTTATAAATGATTTTGGTTCACAATTGTGGGCTGTGAAATTTTTTGAACATGGTTGAAAAATTCGTCTTTTTTTTTGCTTTTTGTTTTTTTCTCCGTCTCTATTTAGGCTGAGATGCTGAAACTTGGCCTAGGTGCAGCACCTTTCACATGTATCAGGATAATAAATTATGAATACCCTACAACAATTTTTTAAATCCGGGTGACTTGCCCCCTAAGCATGCATTGCCAAAAAGTAACAGATTGTGCCAGGCTTTGATGGTATCAGGTGCATCAAGGTTATTTGACCCTCTGTTGACTTTTGCGATGAGGTCCGTGTATTTCCCTGCAGCAAAAGGGCGAGAGGCATTTGGGATGTGGGTGAGTGTCCTGGTTGACGTTGCTTTAATTGCCTCTAGCAGGTCGTCTGTTATATATATATATATATATATATATATATATATATATATATATATATATATATATATATATGTCGTACCTAGTAGCCAGAACTCACTTCTCAGCCTACTATTCAAGGCCCGATTTGCCTAATAAGCCAAGTTTTCCTGAATTAATATATTTACTATAATTTTTTTCTTATGAAATGATAAAGCAACCCTTTTCTCTATGTATGAGGTCAATTTTTTTTTATTGGAGTTAAAATTAACGTAGATATATGACCGAACCTAACCAACCCTACCTAACCAAACCTAACCTATATTTATAGGTAAGGTTAGGTTAGGTAGCAAAAAAAAGCTAGGTTAGGTTAGGTTAGGTAGGTTAGGTAGACGAAAAAACATTAATTCATGAAAACTTGGCTTATTAGGCAAATCGGGCCTTGAATAGTAGGCTGAGAAGTGCGTTCTGGCTATTAGGTACGACATATATATATATATATATATATATATATATATATATATATATGTCGTACCTAGTAGCCAGAACTCACTTCTCAGCCTACTATTCAAGGCCCGATTTGCCTAATAAGCCAAGTTTTCCTGAATTAATATATTTACTATAATTTTTTTCTTATGAAATGATAAAGCAACCCTTTTCTCTATGTATGAGGTCAATTTTTTTTTATTGGAGTTAAAATTAACGTAGATATATGACCGAACCTAACCAACCCTACCTAACCTAACCTAACCTATATTTATAGGTAAGGTTAGGTTAGGTAGCCAAAAAAAGCTAGGTTAGGTTAGGTTAGGTAGGTTAGGTAGACGAAAAAACATTAATTCATGAAAACTTGGCTTATTAGGCAAATCGGGCCTTGAATAGTAGGCTGAGAAGTGAGTTCTGGCTATTAGGTACGACATATATATATATATATATATATATATATATATATATATATATATATATATATATATATATATATATATAAATATATATATATATATGTATATATATATATATATATATATATATATATATATATATATATATATATATATAGATATAGATATATATATAGATATATATATATATATATATATATATATATATATATATATATATATATATATATATATATATATATACATATATATATATATATATATATATATATATATATATATATACAAATATATATATATATATATATATATATATATATATATATTATATATATATATATGTATATATATATATATGTATATATATATATATATATATATATATATATATATATATATATATATAGACTTATATATATATATATAATATATATATATATATATATATATATATATATATATATATATATATATATATATATATATATAGATATATATATGTCTTCGAAAATGTAAGGAGTGCCTTGCAAAACGCATCTCTAAACGTCAGACCATAATAAGTTGTGAAAATGAATTTTAGAAAGTTAATTTTTCTACTTTATATATATATATATATATATATATATATATATATATATATATATATATATATATATATTTATATATATATATATATATATATATATATATATATATATATATATATATATATATATATATATATATATATATATATATAGGGGAAGGAAAACCCTGATGTTAAACCTCCGCTGCCTTGCGGCCATACCCTTTTTTGGGAAAGGCTTCAGGAGTCAACCTCGAGGAAAAATCCGGAGTTGGAGCCCCTAAGGCAGTTCGTTGTTGATGTCGACCTTGTTCTGGCAGCTCCTGCGACGTTGCTGGAACCATGTGTATTGGCATTTGCCTTTCTATTGGATGATTTCAGCAACGTGGAGAGGGGGGACCAGCTGCATGGGTAACAGCTTCTCCTCCATATCTACCTACCCAGGCTTTGCGCCCTGGAGAGGACACTCCAGCTTCGCCTCACAGCGTCGAACCAACACGGGAAGCGACAGTCTACCGGTTTTAAGTCTTCTGCTCAATTGGCAAGGAGTGTGACGCCAGGGGTTGCTTCCGACGGTGGGAGGGGTCATCGCGCCCCACTGGGCAGCTACCGCCCACCTCAAGCTGGGCAAACCCCAGCCAATAAGGTGTTGCCTCGCCACGGTCCGTTAACCTCACTAGGTGCGTGGGGCTTAGGGTGAAAACCGACAAGCGGCCCAACAACTTTGCACCAAGCAATACCAAACCAAAGACGAAAATATCAACTGCCCTAAAGCTGGGCACATGGAACGTCAGGGCACTGACACCAGGTTTCTCTGACGACCTGCAAGAAATCAATGATGCCCGAAAAACAGCAATCATCGATAGGGAGCTGAGCAAGCTGCAGATGGATATTGTTGCTCTCCAAGAGACCAGGCTCCCAGGATCAGGATCTGTGAGAGAGAGGACCTTCTCTTTCTTCTGGCAAGAAAAACCTTCAGATGAGACCGGAGAACATGGTGTGGGATTTGCCGTCAGGAATGCACTGTTGGGACACATTATGCCACCGATGGGGGAAACCGAACGAATTCTGTCTCTGCAACTGTACTCCCAAACAGGACCAGTCAATGTAATTAGTGCATATGCACCAACCCTGACTTCTCCAGCAGAGGCAAAGGAAAAATTCTATGATGACCTCAACAGAGTCAAAGCGAGAATCCCTGTAAAGGAGCCACTGTTCATCCTCGGCGACTTTAACGCCAGAGTGAGTGCCGAGCACAACATTTGGCCCACTTGTCTGGGTCCGGGCAACGTCTGCTAGAACTCTGCTGCCTTCATGGTCTTTGTGTCACCAACACGTTCTTCGGAACAAAGCCTCAACACCGAATATCTTGGAGACACCCCAGATCCAAGCACTAGCTCCAGCTTGACCTGATTCTTACCAGGCGTGCAAGTCTACCCGGCATCAAGATTATGCGTAGCTACCAGTGTGCTGTCTGTGACACCGACCACTCCCTGGTGTGTAGCAGGGTCAAGATGCAACCAAAGAAGATTCATCACTCGAAAAAGGCAGGCAGACCTTGCATCGACACCACCAAGACCCGCAACCAGGACAAGGTGGAAGATTTTGCACGCGTGCTCGAGGAAGCTCTCCCTGGCCCAGCTGGGGTCACTGCCTGTAAAAGATGGGACCACTTCAGAGACGCTGTGTTCAACGCTGCCATTTCCACCTTTGGCAAGAAGACCAGCAGGTCGGCAGACTGGTTCGAGGCTCACTCGGAAGAGATGACAACTGTCATCGAAGAGAAGAGAAACGCCTTGGCAGCCTACAAAGCCTGCCCAAGTCAGCGCAACTTACAGATCCTTCGGGCCGTCCGCTGCAAAGTGCAGCAGAGCGCCAGGCGATGTGCCAACAACTATTGGTTCCAGCTCTACTCCCAGATACAGACTGCAGCGGATACAGGCAATGTAAGCTCTCGGATTGGCCTCATCAGTCACACCAGACGCTGCACCAGGATTGACAACTAGGGCGCAACTCCATAGTCTCCCGAGACTGAAGGATGCCTAAAATATATATATATATATATATATATATATATATATATATATATATATATATATATATATATATATATATATATATATATATATATATATATATATATATATATATATATATATTTACCCTACTCTGTAGGGTAAGGCAAGTCCTAGTCAACAACGGCTTCTCCAATGGTTTCGCCGAAGACATCATAAGAAGGAAAGTGAAACGCCATGCAACCTCTGAAGAGACAACTAACACAACACCTATACCCCCTATTAGACTATTTTACAGGAACTTCTTTTCCACAGCTCATAAAACGGAGGTAAGGGTCCTGAAAGATATTGTTAATAGAAACGTTATCCCTACAGACAAAAATCAGAGGATACAACTGACGATTTACTATAAAACCAGAAAAACGGCCAGCCTACTCATGAGAAACTCTCCAGACACAAAGCAGAACGCTTTAAAAAGAGACCAACGTCGTCTATGCCTTCAAATGCCCTCTTGGGGACTGTAACCTTCAAATAACCCAGTATATAGGCAGGACAACAACATCTCTTTCTAGGCGTTTAACGATGCATAAGCAACAGGGCTCCATTAAGGAACATATAATCTCTTCCCACAACCAAACCATCGCCAGAGAAATCCTAGTAAACAACACAGAAACCATCGATAGATACAGCGATAGCAGGCAGCTTGACGTTTGCGAGGCACTACACATTAAGAAGTCAACACCAGCAATCAACAGCCAATTAATGCACAACTATATTCTACCCCCCTCAAGACTCCGCTCCAATATAGAAGCATCAAGAAATATGGACCAATAGGCTTTCTACAATCACTTCCATTCAATACCCATTGTTTCGTGTTCTGTCTTGTGTTGATGAAATTAATTCCCTATGAATGACACCTCTTGTTCTGTCTTGTGTTGATGAAATTAATTACCCTATTAATGCCACCTCACCCCATCCACCTCACTCAAATGTAGATATAAAATCGGAGATGCGTAAGTTCTATTCAGTTGTGTATTTGTAAACTAAAGTCTTTGAAAATGTAATAAGTGTTACGAAACGCGCTCGTGTCGCGTCAGACTAGAAATAAAAAATGAATTTTGGAGAATTGATTTTTGATTTACCTCCAACAGTGAAAAGAAATGTACGAAAGATTGAGAAAATTCGTGTTTAGAATTATTAATCTTACTTTTTCGGTCATATTTAATAATATATATATATATATATATATATATATATATATATATATATATATATATATATATATATGTATATATATATATATATATATATATACATATGTCCATCCCATCCCATATATATATATATATATATATATATATATATATATATATACATATATATATATATATATATATATATATATATATATATATATATATATATATATATTTTATTTTATTTATTTTTTTTTTCAATAGGGAAGGGGAGTACCACCTCTGGCTGGAAGAAGGGGGACCCATAGCCTCGGAGGAAACCACACATAACGCATTGGAGGGAATGTAGGTCTCCTCCAATACAGTTTCTGTGTGCTTTTCTCCTACCACCCCCTTGCCTTTTTTTTTTTTCTTTTTTCCTTTATTGTGTATTTGAAGGTTACAAAACATACAAGACAAATGCCTAAAGGTTATGGATCTCTTGAAGCTCCTCCGCTTCTGGACAGGAACCGAGGACGCAGCAAGCATTTCCCCTCTGGATCGCCACACTGAGACGCTGAAATAAAAACTGGAAGCCCTTGGGTCTCTGGTGACGTCAATGAGCTTGGAACCCAATTCCTTGAGAAATCCCAAGGCACTCTTGCCTCAGGGGCCATGCGTCTCAGACGCTATGGGAACAAAGAGGTATTGACCTTCCAGTCGCCTGTACTTGAGTGATTTTGCTGTTTCCCTGTGGTTGGCCGCCCCACCTGCTTGATCAGCTCCGAAGTGTACATATATATATATATATATATATATATATATATATATATAATATATATATATATTGTGACGGTAACGCGTTGGTGTTCGGCTGTTTAAGGCTAGGGGTATGGCCTCGTCACATAGTTATAAAAAAAATAGAAAAACTGGAACTTCGTCTGTGGTAAGGTAAGGAGAAGACACACAAAACACAAGTAAACTTAACAATGAAATTTTAATTACGTTAAATAAATCAAAACATGAAAATAATGCACAAACAAATTCTTATAATAAAATCAATCAATCAAAATAATAAGAATACTTAAATGACACAATGAAAAGTTACGTTAAGGCAAAATAACAAGAAGTGCAACACAAAAGTTAAGTGGGAGGTGCTGGAATATTGGCTTAAAGCCACCACCTCTCTCAGTACACGCTAGAGTCTAGCTGGGAGGAGTGCTGGCCACGAAAGCACTGAACATTCTGAGGACTGATGTTGGGGCGACCCCAGACATCAGGTAGTATTGGGGGCGAGTGCAGGTGCAGCCAGACCGGCGACCAATCAGCGGAGCCGTAGCGATCAACGGGTAGTTTGGTGGTTGGAGTTCGAACAGGTGGCTGGCTGCATACGTTTTTGCTCACCCTGGCAAGCCTTGCTGGTGTTGTCGTTGTTGGACATTTCTTCCATAGTCGTTTTATATAATTGTGAAGACGTAATTATGGAGGGAAGAGCAGGCTCAATCTCTTGAAGGAGATTATCGTCACAAACTCTCCCCCGAAGCCTGCGGTTCTGGAAGAAGTACGTCGTTATGTGGTGGAGTATTAGATGGAGTTGCTTCTACTTCATAAACTCTGGAGAGATCATGGGCTAAGATGTTGTCAGACTCTTGGTATAGCGTGTCTCCAGGTTGAATTTTCTGCAGTTAGCAAGCCCATAGTAGAAGACGTTGAGATGAGAAGTGGGCGTGCTGCAGGAGGTGTAGGGTGGTGTGGTCCGTATTGATGGTGGACCGAGCACTTTTCAGGTGTGGAGTGAAGTGCTGAAGCTTCAGGATGAGGAAGAGTAGCTCCTTGCCAATTGTTCCGTCGTTCCTTGTAGCAGTAGTCGCTGACAGGTGTATTCTTCTCGCCTCGTTGCTGCATCACGACACCACCATCGTCGGTACCATTGGCGTCGACATGGAGGATGTAGGGCTTAATCTGACGAGGTGAGAGTGAAATTAGAAGAGGGCATAGGAGCACGAGTATTATCCTGAAAGCATTTGGGAAGATCATTAAGGATTTTGGAATTAGAAAGCGCCGACTCCTTGTCAGTGCTTTCGGGAGGAGAAGCTGGGAAGGTCTCACTGTGGATGTAGGGTTCTGTGAATGTGGAATAGTTAGTCAAGACAGTGGAGGAGTACCATTATATTGCTTCAGGAGGTTGACGTGGCACAGCTGGGTCTTCCGCCGCCTATCTGGACTCTATGGGCAAAGCGGTGGACTCTCTCTAGAATGTGTTGAAGGTTTTGAAGAAACTGGGGCACATTCTGATGCTCACTGAAGGTGGCATCTCTGAGAGAGTCTTTGAAAGCCTTAAGGGGAGTACGGCACTTACGGCCGTAGAGCATCTCATAAGGAGATACTCCTAGGGACTCATTGGGGAGACTTCTGAAAATACACATTATTAGGTCAATCTGCTTATCCCAATCCTTCGAGGTTTCACTACAAAACTTTTTCAAGAGTGCTTTGATGGTCTGATGACTACGTTCAAGAGAACCCTGTGAAGCAGGATGATAGGGGCTGGACAATACCTGTTTGATGTTGAACTCCTCCAGTGTCCTTTTGAAGAGATCACTGGTGAAGTTGGTGCCACAGTCACTTTGAATCTCCCTGGGAAATCCGTATTGAGTGAAGATCTTCAATAGATGTTTGATAACCGTAGCAGCCGTGATGTTCTTCACTGGAACTGCTATGGGAAATCTGGTGGTAGGACACAGGATGGTTAGGATGTAGGCGTTACCTGAACTGGTCCGAGGTAAAGGACCAACACAGTCTATTATGAGTCTGTGGAAAGGTTCCGCAGGCACCTGTATGGGAATCAGTGGTGCTCTGGGAATGGAGACGTTCGGTTTGCCTGCCATCTGACATGTATGACACTGTTTTACGTACTGTTTGACGTTATTTACCATACCTGGCCAGTAGTAGTCTTGGCGAATCCCATGGTAAGTCTTGTTGAAGCCGTAGTGGGAGAATTGCTCCGTGGGCCAGGTGTAGAATAGTGGGCCGCAGGCTGGTGGGAATCACAAGTTGTTCGATGTTGGCCCAATCGTCCTCCTCCTTCAGTTTACTGGGTCTATATCTGCGGTAGAGCAAGTCGTTCTCTAGGAAGAACCCAGGAATACTGTCGGGTTGAGTCTCAGCCTGGAAAAACAATGGTGTTAAAGTAAGATCTTCCCTCTGCAACTTACGGAACTCCAACTTGGTCAGATGCGGGGGTAGTTTCTGAGGGTCTTGAGGGACAGCGGTAGCAGTAGAGTCAGCTGGCTGTGGACGTGCGGCTTGTGCACGGGTGGTCACGAGAACCGGAGGAGAAACTTCATCACTCTCTTGAACCTCTGCTGGAACATACTCAAGAATAGGGTTTATGGGCACAGAGTTACACACCTGGGTTTGTCCATGACGATCAGGTTGGTCGGTTGCAGGTCTTCTGCCAAGTCGTTGCCTAGGAGAAGTTGCACTCCAGGCATAAGGCTTTTCCCTGACGGCGACTTGGACTTCCCCGTTCACGTAGGGACAATTCAGGTGGACTCTGGCGAGAGGGTATGGAGTGGTAGCAGTGAGGTCAGTGATGAAGACTGTTTCCCCGGTGTCGACTATGTTGGGCACAGCCCGACTTCAAGATGATCGATTGTAGAGCCGCTGTGTCCCTCAAGATCTTCAATTTGAAACGTCCCTCCGGATTTGAACCGTTGGCAGAGACAGTTCCAGTATACAGGTGGTTACTGAAAGAGAAAGATCATTAACATCAACACCAACATTCATCACAGGCTTACCGGACTTAGGAGGAGTTGGTTTGGGTCGTTGTTGGTCAGTGGTTCCCTTGTATTGAGACTTACCACACTTGTCTATGGTATGTCCATAGGAGTCTACAATACTTGCAGTACAGTTGTGAACCAGCTTGATCGGGGCTCACCTTCTCGTAACTGTACCACGACTTCTTACTGGAGGATGGTTCGGGTGTCAGCCGGTGGATGAGGCTGTAAGTGTCAGCCGACTTAGCACACTTCAGGTAGTCGGTTTCTTCTTTATCTGCTAAGTAGAGGCGGACAGGAGGCGGCACACGTCTCAAGAATTCTTCAACAAGCATCAGGTTGACGAGTTCTGTAAAAGTAGAGACATGTGCTGCTTCCAGCCATTTCATGAAATACCTCCGTTCCGTGTTAGCAAACTCGAGGAAGGTAGTGGTACTTGCCTTCAGGTGGTCACGGAATTTCCTTCTATAACTTTCAGTAGAGAGGAGGTAGGCGTCCAACACTGCTTGTTTCAGAGTGTAGTAGTCATTCTCAGACGCCAAAGTACTGAGTGTGACTGCAGCTCTACCTGTAAGATGGACTCTGAGAAGTGTGGCCCATTGGTCGACAGGCCAACTGAGTTGATTAGCAAGGGTTTCAAAGGTGGTGAAAA
>NC_091229.1:5279567-5282067 GCF_040958095.1 Procambarus clarkii
ACAGGTATACAGGTTCCTGAGCCTATTGGGCTCTATCATATCTACACATGAAACTGTGTATGGAGTCAGCCTCCACCACATCACTCCCTAATGCATTCCATTTGTCAACGACTCTGACCCTAAAAAAGTTCTTCCTAATATCTCTGTGGCTCATTTGGGCACTCAGTTTCCACCTGTGTCCCCTAGTGTGTGTGCCCCTTGTGTTAAATAAACTGTCGTTATCTACACTATCAATTCCATTGATAATCTTGAATTTGGTGATCATGTCCCCCTTAAATCTTCTGTTTTCCAGCAAAGTGAGGTTTAATTCTCGTAGTCTCTCCTCGTAGCTCATACCTCCCAGCTCCGGTACTAGTCTGGTGGCCAACCTTTGAGCCTTTTCCAGTTTGGTCTTATCCTTCACTTGATATGGACTCCATGCATATGGGGCTGGATTGTCCTACCATATGTGGTATACAAAGTTCTGAATGATTCTTTACACAAGTTTCTGAATGCCGTTCTTATGTTGGCCAGCCTGGCATATGCCGCTGATGTTATCCTCTTAATATGGGCTGCAAGAGACAGGTCTGGCATGATATCAACCCCAAGTCTTTTTCTTTCTCTGACTCTTGAAGCATTTCATCTCCCAGATGGTACCTTGTATCTGGCCTCCTGCTCCATACACCTATCATAATTACATTACATTTGCTTGGGTTAAAGTCTAACAACCATTTGTTTGATCATTCCTTCAGCTTGTCTAGGTCTTCTTCAAGCTTCAAGCAGTCCTCCTCTTTCTTAATCCTTCTCATAATTTTGGCATCGTCCGCAAACATTGAGAGGAATGAATCTATACCCTCCGGGAGATCTTTTACGTATATTAGAAACAAGATAGGACCGAGTACAGAGCCCTGTGGGATTCCACAGGTGACTTCACGCCAATCTGAGGTCTCACCCCTCACTGTAACTCTTTGCTTTCTACTGCTAAGGTACTCCCTTATCCACTGGAGCACCTTCCCAGCTACACCTGCCTGTCTCTCCAGCTTATGTACCAGCCTCTTATGCGGTACTGTGTCAAAGGCTTTCCGACAATCCAAGAAAATGCAGTCCGCCCAGCCTTCTCTTTCTTGCCTAATCTTTGTCACCTGGTCGTAGAATTCTATCAAGCCTGTAAGGCAAGATTTACCCTCCCTGAATCCATGTTGGCAATTTGTCACGAAGTCCCTTCTCTCCAGATGTGTTACCAGGTTTTTACTCACGATCTTCTCCATCACCTTCCATAGTAAACAAGTCAAGGACACTGGCCTGTAGTTCAGTGCCAGTTGCCTGTCGCCCTTTTTGTTTATTGGGACCACATTCGCCGTCTTCCATATTTCTGGTTGGTCTCCCGTCTCCAGTGACTTACTATACACTATGGAGAGTGGCAAGCAAAGTGCCTCTACACACTCTTTCAGTACCCATGGATAGATCCCGTCTGGACCAACAGCCTTTCTAACATCCAGATCCAGCAGGTGTCTCTTGACCTCCTCTCTCGTAATTTCAAACTCTTCCAAGGCCGCCTGGTTTACCTCCCTTTCTCCTAGCACAGTGACCTCACCTTGTTCTATTGTGAAGGCCTCCTGGAACGTTTTGTTGAGTTCTTCACTCACCTCTATGTCATTCTCTGTATACTTGTCCTCGCCTATTCTAAGTTCTATACCTGTTCTTTCACTGGTGTTTTCCTTCTGATGTGACTGTGGAGTAGCTTTGGTATGGTCTTGGCTTTGTTTGCTATATCATTTTCATAACTTTTCTCTGCTTCTCTTCTCACCCTGACATACTCATTCCTGGTTCTCTGGTATCTCTCTCTGCTTTCTGGTGTTCTGTTATTCCAGAAGTTCCTCCACGCCCTTTGGTTCAGTTTCTTCGCTTCCATACATGCCCTATTATACCATGGATTCTTCTGTTGCTTCTCAGATTTTCCCTTTGGGCCGGGATGAACGTGTTTACTGCCTCCTGACACTTTTGGGTAACATAGTCCATCATATCTTGTACAGACTTATCTCTGAGGTCTGTGTCCCAAGGTATTTCACTTAGGAAACTTCTCATCTGTTCATAATTCCCCTTTCGGTATGCCAGCCTTTTGTTTCCTAGTTCTTTTTGGAGGGGGGGGGGGGAGATAATTCCTAGCTCTTCCAGGTTCTCAAAGTTCAATACACTGTGATCACTTATTCCCAAGGGTGCTTCCATCTTAACTTCCCTTATAGCCCACTCATTTAGGGTAAATATCAAATCAAGCATTACTGGTTCATCTTCTCCTCTCATTCTTGTTGGTTCCTTGATGTGCTTGCTTAGAAAGTTTCTTGTTGCCATGCCCAGCAGCATAGCTCTCCATGTTTCTGGTCCTCCATGCGGGTCTCTGTTCCCCCAATCTATCTTCCCATGGTCGAAGTCTCCCATAATAAGTAGTCCAGATCCCTTCCTGCTTGCAACAGAAGCTGCACTCTCTATTATGTTAATGGTGGCCATGTTGTTTCTATCATAT
>NC_091229.1:5284567-5349567 GCF_040958095.1 Procambarus clarkii
GCTGATGTTATCCTCTTGATATGGGCTGCAGGAGACAGGTCTGGCGTGATATCAACCCCCAAGACTTTTTCTTTCTCTGACTCTTGAAGCATTTCATCTCCCAGATGGTACCTTGTATCTGGCCTCCTGCTCCATACACCTATCATAATTACATTACATTTGCTTGGGTTAAAGTCTAACAACCATATTTTTTGATTATTCCTTCAGCTTGTCTGGGTCTTCTTCAAGCTTCAAGCAGTCCTCCTCTTTCTTAATCCTTCTCATTATTTTGGCATCGTCTGCAAACATTGAGAGGAATGAATCTATACCCTCCAGGAGATCTTTTATGTATATTAGAAACAAGATAGGACCGAGTACAGAGCCCTGTGGGACTCCACGGGTGACTTCACGCCAATCTGAGGTCTCACCCGTCACTATAACGCTTTCCTTTCTATTGCTCAGGTACTCCCTTATCCACTGGAGCACCTTCCCAGCTACACCTGCCTGTCTCTCCAGCTTATGTACCAGCCTCTTATGCGGTACTGTGTCAAAGGCTTTCCGACAATCCAAGAAAATGCAGTCCGCCCAGCCTTCTCTTTCTTGCCTAATCTTTGTCACCTGGTCGTAGAATTCTATTAAGCCAGTCAGGCAAGATTTACCCTCCCTGAATCCATGTTGGCGATTTGTCACGAAGTCCCTTCTCTCCAGATGTGTTACCAGGTTTTTACTCACGATCTTCTCCATCACCTTCCATAGTAAACAAGTCAAGGACACTGGCCTGTAGTTCAGTGCCAGTTGCCTGTCGCCCTTTTTGTTTATTGGGACCACATTTGCCGTCTTCCATATTTCTGGTTGGTCTCCCGTCTCCAGTGACTTACTATACACTATGGAGAGTGGCAAGCTAAGTGCCTCTACACACTCTTTCAGTACCCATGGTTAGATCCCGTCTGGACCAACAGCCTTTCTAACATCCAGATCCAGCAGGTGTCTCTTGACCTCCTCTCTCGTAATTTCAAACTCTTCCAAGGCCGCCTGGTTTACCTCCCTTTCTCCTAGCACAGTGACCTCACCTTGTTCTATTGTGAAGGCCTCCTGGAACGTTTTGTTGAGTTCTTCACTCACCTCTATGTCATTCTCTGTATACTTGTCCTCGCCTATTCTAAGTTCTATACCTGTTCTTTCACTGTTGTTTTCCTTCTGATGTGACTGTGGAGTAGCTTTGGTATGGTCTTGGCTTTGTTTGCTATATCATTTTCATAACTTTTCTCTGCTTCTCTTCTCACCCTGACATACTCAATCCTGGTTCTCTGGTATCTCTCTCTGCTTTCTGGTGTTATGTTATTCCAGAAGTTCCTCCACTCCCTTTGGTTCAGTTTCTTCGCTTCAACCCGTTCTCGCAAATTTAATAAGTCAATATTGACTTATTAAATATGTGCATAGGTGACATACTTAACATAATAGATACCCTTAAAAAGATTCATAGAAAACACCGACCTTACCTAACCTTGTTAGTATCTTAAGATAAGCATCTTATTGCTTCGTAATTACAATTATTACCTAACCTATAATAGGTATAGGTTAAGTAATAATTGTAATTACGAAGCAACAAGATGCTTATCTTAAGATACTAACAAGGTTAGGTAAGGTCGGTGTTTTCTATGAATCTTTTTAGGGGTATCTATTATGTTTAGTATATCACCTATGCACGTAGTTAATAAGTCAATATTGACTTTACGAATTTGCGAGAACGGGTTGTTCGCTTCCATACATGCCCTATTATACCATGGATTCTTCTGTTGCTTCTCAGATTTTCCCTTTGGGCCGGGATGAACGTGTTTACTGCCTCCTGACACTTTTGGGTAACATAGTCCATCATATCTTGTACAGACTTATCTCTGAGGTCTGTGTCCCAAGGTATTTCACTTAGGAAACTTCTCATCTGTTCATAATTCCCCTTTCGGTATGCCAGCCTTTTGTTTCCTAGTTCTTTTTGGAGGGGAAGGGGGGGTGGAGATAATTCCTAGCTCTTCCAGGTTCTCAAAGTTCAATACACTGTGATCACTTATTCCCAAGGGTGCTTCCATCTTAACTTCCCTTATAGCCCACTCATTTAGGGTAAATATCAAATCAAGCATTACTGGTTCATCTTCTCCTCTCATTCTTGTTGGTTCCTTGATGTGCTTGCTTAGAAAGTTTCTTGTTGCCATGCCCAGCAGCATAGCTCTCCATGTTTCTGGTCCTCCATGCGGGTCTCTGTTCCCCCAATCTATCTTCCCATGGTCGAAGTCTCCCATAATAAGTAGTCCAGATCCCTTCCTGCTTGCAACAGAAGCTGCTCTCTCTATTATGGTAATGGTGGCCATGTTGTTTCTATCATATTCCCGTCTGGGTCTTCTGTCATTTGATGGTGGATTATATATTGCTACGGCTATATTTTTTTGCCCTCCATTTTTTATGGTACCTGTTATGTAGTCACTGAAATCTTCACAGCCCTGAATAACCATCTCCTCAAAATCCCAGCCATTTCTTACCAGCAGAGCTACACCACCACCACCTCTTCCTTCCCTCTCTTTCCTCATAATATAATAGTCCTGTGGGAACACTGCATTTGTTATCGTTTTCGTTACCTTTGTTTCTGTGAGGGCTATTATGTCTGGGTTTTTCTCTAGTACTCATTCTCCAAGCTCATTTGCTTTATTTGTAATTCCTCAGCAAACACAAATCATCTACACAACGTTCGCCCATCTCTTCCCATAGGTGTGGGAATGATTTGCATTGAGAATGGTGCAGGAGAGCCTTTGAGAAACTTTTACTCAAAAAATCCAAACACAAAGGTTTAATTATAAATTGTTTTTCTACAATTATTTTCTTCCAAATGTAAAACAAATAGTTTTTACATGTTTAAATATAACATTTATGGTGTTTTTTTGTAAAATTCATTAATAAATTGTGAATGATATATATTGGCTGAGTGAAACCTTTAAAATCCATTTAGTTATAATATGAACAGAAAAAAGTAGTTTTCCAAATTTTCTAAAAATCGCTCTTTTTAACACAATTTGACTCCTTATGCATTCCACTAAACACTAATCTCATGTTTAAATATATAATTTATGTATTATTCCTATAATTTATAATTTATATAAATTATTAAGATAATTTATATAAATTATAAAAGTTGCTGGAAAGTTGTGAGAAAGAATCTGAAAACGTTTTGTTGTCTTATATTGGCGTGTTCTTATTAACTAGAGTGAGTAAGAGTGAGCAAGAGTGGGTAAGAGTGAGTAAGAGTGACTGAAGGTGAGTGAGAGTGCCAGAGAGTGTGTAAGTGTGAGTAAGAGTGAGTATAAGTAAGAGTGACTGAGAGTGAGTAAGAGTGACAGAGTGAGTAAGAGTGAGAGTAAGGGTGACAGAATGAGTAAGAGTGAGAGTAAAGTGATTGAGAGTAAGGTGAGTATGAGAGTAAGAGTGATTGAGAGTTAGAGTGAGAGTAAGAGTGATTGAGAGTTAGTGAGAGTAAGAGTGATTGAGAGTAAGAGTGATTGAGAGTAAGAGTGATTGAGAGTAAGAGTGATTGAGAGTAAGAGTGATTGGGAGTAAGAGTGATTGAGAGTAAGAGTGATTGGGAGTAAGAGTGATTGGGAGTAAGAGTGATTGGGAGTAGGAGTTAGAGTGAGAGTAGGAGTAAGAATGAGAATAAGAGTGATTGAGAGTAAGAGTGAGTAAGAGTAAGAATGAGAGTAAGAGTGATTGAGAGTAAGAGTGATTGAGAGTAAGAGTGATTGAGAGTAAGAGTGATTGGGAGTAAGAGTGATTGGGAGTAAGAGTGAGAGTAAGAGTAAGAATGAGAATAAGAGTGATTGAGAGTAAGAGTGATTGGGAGTAAGAGTAAGAGTAAGAATGAGAGTAGGAGTGATTGAGAGTAGGAGTGATTGGGAGTAGGAGTGATTGGGAGTAAGAGTGATTGAGAGTAAGAGTAATTGAGAGTAAGAGTATGAGAGTAAGAGTGAGAGAGTGAGTATGAATGGGTAAGGGTGACTGAGAGTGAGTAAGAGTGACAGAGTAAGAATGACAGAGTAAGAGTGATAGAGAGTAAGAGTGACAGAGAGTAAGAGTGACATAGAGTAAGAGTGACAGAGTAAGAGTGACAGAGAGTAAGAGTGACAGAGAGTAAGAGTGACAGAGAGTAAGAGTGACAGAGAGTAAGAGTGACAGAGTAAGAGTGAGTATGAGAGTGAGTAAGGATGACTGAGAGAAAGAGTGAGTAATAGTGCGTAAGAGTGATTGAGAGTTAGAGTGATTGAGAGTTAGTGAGAGTAAGAGTGATTGAGAGTAAGAGTGATTGAGAGTAAAAGTGATTGAGAGTAAGAGTGATTGAGAGTAAGAGTGATTGGTAGTAAGAGCGATTGAGAGTAAGAGTGATTGGGAGTAAGAGTGATTGGGAGTAGGAGTAAGAATGAGAATAAGAGTGATTGAGAGTAAGAGTGAGTAAGAGTAAGAATGAGAGTAAGAGTGATTGAGAGTAAGAGTGATTGAGAGTAAGAGTGATTGAGAGTAAGAGTGATTGGGAGTAAGAGTGATTGGGAGTAAGAGTAAGAGTGAGAGTAAGAGTAAGAATGAGAATAAGAGTGATTGAGAGTAAGAGTGATTGGGAGTAAGAGTAAGAGTGATTGGGAGTAAGAGTAAGAGTAAGAATGAGAGTAGGAGTGATTGAGAGTAGGAGTGATTGGGAGTAGGAGTGATTGGGAGTAAGAGTGATTGAGAGTAAGAGTAATTGAGAGTAAGAGTATGAGAGTAAGAGTGAGAGAGTGAGTATGAATGGGTAAGGGTGACTGAGAGTGAGTAAGAATGACAGAGTAAGAGTGACAGAGAATAAGAGTGACAGAGAGTAAGAGTGACAGAGAGTAAGAGTGACAGAGAGTAAGAGTGACAGAGTAAGAGTGACAGAGTAAGAGTGACAGAGAGTAAGAGTGACAGAGAGTAAGAGTGACAGAGAGTAAGAGTGACAGAGTAAGAGTGAGTATGAGAGTGAGTAAGGATGACTGAGAGTAAGAGTGAGTAATAGTGCGTAAGAGTGATTGAGAGTAAGAGTGAGTAATAGTGTGTAAGAGTGATTGAGAGTGAGAGTGATTATGAGAGAGTTAAGAGTGTGAGGTGTGAGAGGGTAGCAGGCCAGGGAGGCAGGATGTGTGGTCACAGGCGAGGCCTAGGCCTCGTGATCTCTAATGTTGGTTTTTATATATATGTTGGATTTTTTTGTCCTGTTTCAAATTATAATTATTTAGCAGGAATGTAATAAGATATTGCACAGTATTAATGTGACAATAATATATGCATTATTTCCTTGATAATCAAACTTGTTGTTCAAAGATAATATACAATCTTTGAAGAAAACATTTTGAGAGCGCGAGCTGGCAACACTGTTCTGGTGGTGAGAGAGACATGGTTAGTTGTGCTCAGACCTTCAGTGGTGAAGGGTGTGTCCCAGCTGGCCGCCACCTGCCGCCACCCGCCGCCACCTGCCACCCACCACCAGCCGCCACCCGCCGCCACCCGCCACCCACCACCAGCCGCCACCCGCCACCACCCACCACCCACCACCAGCCGCCACCCGCCACCACCCACCACCCACCACCAGCCGCCACCTGCCACCACCCACCACCAGCCGCCACCCGCCACCACCCACCACCAGCCGCCACCCGCCACCAGCCACCGCCACCCACCACCGCCACTCACCACCCGCTGCCACCACCCACCACAAGCCGCCACCCGCCACCAGCCACCGCCACCCACCACCGCCACCCGCCGCCACCACCAGCCGCCACCAGCCACCGCCACCCACCACCGCCACCCGCCGCCACCACCCACCACCACCAGTCGCCGCCGCCGCCACCACCCACCACCACCGCCGCCACCACCCTTCACCGCCACCACCCATCACCGCCGCCGCCACCACCACCCACCACCACCGCCGCCACCACCCACCACAGCCGCCGCCGACACCACCGCCACCACCCACCACAGCCGCCACCACCACCCACCACCACCACCACCACCCACCACCGCCGCCACCACCAGCCGCCACAAGCCGCCACCGCCCGCCACCGCCCGCCACCAGCCGCCATCACCACCACCACCACCACCAGCCGCCATCACCACCACCAGCCGCCACCAGCTGCCACCACCACCAGCCGCCACCACCACCACCACCAGCCGCCATCACCGCCACCAGCTGCCACCACCACCAGCCGCCATCACCGCCACCAGCTGCCACCACCACCAGCCGCCACCACCAGCCGCCACCACCAGCCGCCACCACCGCCACCACCACCTGCCACCAGCCGCCACCACCGCCCGCTATCAGCCGTCACCGCCCGTTGCCACAGTCGCCACCGCAAGCCGCCACCGCCAGCCGCCACCAGCCCCCCCCACCGCCGATCGTCACCACCCATCACAGCCGCCGCCGCCCGCCACCGCCCGCCACCGCCCGCCACCACCCACCACAGCCGCCACCACCCACCACCCACCACCACCACCCACCACCACCAGCCGCCGCCGCCACCCACCACCCGCCGCCACCACCCACCACCACCAGCCGCCGCCGCCACCACCACCCACCACCACCGCCGCCACCACCCACCACCGCCAGCCGCCACCACTCATCACAGACACCGCCACCCGCCACCGCCCGCCACCACCGCCAGACACAGCCGCCAGTGTCCGCCACCGCCGCCACTGTCCGCCACCGCTGCCACTGTCCGCCACCGCCGCCACTGTCCGCCACTGCCACCACTGTCTGCCACCGCCACCACTGTCCGCCCGCCGCCACCACTGTCCGCCCGCCGCCACCACTGTCCGCCCGCCGCCACCACTGTCCGCCCGCCGCCACCACTGTCCGCCCGCCGCCAACACTGTCCGCCCGCCGCCTCCACTGTCCGCCCGACGCCTCCACTGTCCGCCCGCCGCCTCCACTGTCCGCCCGCCGCCTCCACTGTCCGCCCGCCGCCGCCACTGTCCGCCCGCCGCCGCCACTGTCCGCCCGCCGCCACTGTCCACCACCGCCGCCAAAGCCGCCACGGTCCGCCCGCCGCCACTATCCGCCACAGCCGCCACTGTCCGCCTGCCGCCACTGTCCGCCCGCCGCCACTGTCTCCCCGCCGCCGCCCTGTCCGCCCGCCGCCACTGTCCGCCCGCCGCCACTATCCGCCACCGCCGCCACTGTCCGCCCGACGCCACTGTCCGCCCGCCGCCACTATCCGCCACCGCCGCCACTGTCCGCCCGGTGCCACTATCCGCCACCGCCACCACTGTCCGCGCGCCACCGCCACCACTGTCTGCCACCGCCACCACTGTCTGCCACCGCCACCACTGTCCGCCCACCGCCACCACTGTCCGCCCGCCGCCGCCACTGTCCGCCCGCCGCCGCCACTGTCCGCCTGCCGCCGCCACTGTCCGCCCGCCGCCGCCACTGTCCGCCCGCCGCCGCCACTGTCCGCCCGCCGCCGCCACTGTCCGCCCGCCGCCACTGTCCACCACCGCCGCCAAAGCCGCCACGGTCCTCCCGCCGCCACTATCCGCCACAGCCGCCACTATCCGCCACCGCCGCCACTGTCCGCCCGCCGCCACTGTCCGCCCGCCGCCACTATCCGCCACCGCCGCCACTGTCAGCCCGCCGCCACTATCCGCCACCGCCGCCACTGTCCGCCCGCCGCCACTGTCCGCCCGCCGCCGCCACTGTCCGCCCGCCGCCACTGTCCGCCCGCCGCCACTATCCGCCACCGCCGCCACTGTCCGCCACAGCCGCCACTCTCCGCCGTACAGCCTCCTCTCTCTCCATTAGTAAATAATTATAATTGTTAGTAAATAATAAAAGAAATATAAATTATTAGATTTTTTTACCCTTAAATTGGTTTTAATATTTAAATTGAAAATAATAATATAATATAAAATATAATAAAAATAATATAATATAAAATATAATTTAATTTCAAGAAATTTAACTTTAAACACAAAGATGTGAAAAGGGTTCAGATTATTGGCTCAAACCTTTCATAAGAGATTCATATTGGTATATGAATGGATTATGAATGACTCATGTTAGGAGTGTAAAGTTGCCACAACATCTCAAATTAGTGTTAGATACATATGTCTTGGTTATAAGTTTTGGAAACCTATTTAAGTCCACACACAATATCGTATCTGATACGATAAAACAAACGTTTCCAATACTTTCAAATACTTTCCAGATATGTTGTGGCAACCTAAAATTGTTTGCTGGGTCCATCTATGTTAGTGTACATTGCCTTGAGGCTCACTTTCTTCTGTCCCATCTCAAATCGCCTCCTTGGTGAGTGTTCTGCCGGTGGGGGAAGTTGTTCCATGGGTGTGAGGATCTGTGAGGTGGATAAAATGGTCTCAGAGGATACTGGGATGAGGTGGCAGGGGATCCAGTGAAAGGGGAGGGACAGGGAGGGGATGGGGTGAAAGGGGAGGGAGGACAGGAAGGAAAGGGGGAAGGGGTAGAAGAGTGAGGATTTGGTGTGGGGGGAGGGAGGTTTGGCTGAACATTTGAGCGGGGACAGGGAGGGTTTGGGGTAGAGGGGTTTTCTATGCAGAGGAGGGTGGCGGAGTTGTCCTCCCCACTGGTGTTACTGGGTAGCTGGTTGTGGGTTCCCCTCTCGCCTCTGGGGGTGTTGTGTTGGGAGCTGTGACTTCCAGTTTTCCCCTTTTGCCCTGTGCCTCTTCCTTGCTTCTGCCACCATGGCTCTTTCCTCCCTCGTCATGTCTCTCTGGAGGAATACATTTTTTATTTCTCCTGCATTTTTAGAGGTAGCACTTCCTTGTTAGAATCTTCTCCTTTGTGTTCTCATTTGCAAATGCTATCTTTATCACTCGTTCTCAGTCTTTGTTGTACCATCCTAGCCTGAAAACCTTCTCAATGCTATGCTCAGCCCCTTCCATGTCTAGTGCCTTCAGTATTTCATTCACTGCAGCTGTGTCCTTATCATTCCACTCTGTCCTATTGGAGCCTTTCTGCTAATTAATACCCACAGCAACCACTGATGTTTTCCTTTCCAGCAGCTGGTTAGTGGAGCTTGCTGCTTCCTGTGAGGTGGCTGCTTTCATAGCCACCTTCATCACTGCAGACATTACTTCAGAGTTATATTTTTTAGCATTTCTGCAAATGTTGCTTTTATTGTGACATTCTCTTTCAAAATACTATTACCTCCTTCTCCCTGGATGATTATCTGAGTCTCAGCATCGATACCGTTCTCTTTGAGGGCTCTAATCTCCTCCTTTGCTGCTGTCAGCTCTCTTTTCAGGTTCCTTATTTTGTTCTTCATTTCCTTCATCATTTCTTGCATCTCACTCTTGATGTCCTCCAGAAACTGGGCGAACATTTCCTTCATTTTGTCACCTTGACTTTTCCCTGTTACCCTGGTACCTCTGGCTGTCATGCTAGCCCCTGTTCCTATAGTTGTGCCGTGATAGGATTTGTCAGGAGGGCAGAGCGGGATGGGGGATTGACAGAGAGAGAGAGGGGGGGAGAGAGAGAGAGAGAGAGAGAGAGAGAGAGAGAGAGAGAGAGAGAGAGAGAGAGAGAGAGAAAGGAGAGAGAGAGAGAGAGAGAGAGAGAGAGAGAGAGAGAGAGAGAGAGAGAGAGAGAGAGAGAGAGAGAGAGAGAGAGAGAGAGAGAGAGAGAGAGAGAAAGAGGGGGGGGGGAGAGAGAAAGAGAGGTGTACTCACCTAGTTGTGCTTGACCTTTAGCTCTTTGGTCCCACCTCTCATCCGTCAATCAACGGGTGTACAGGTTCCTGAGTCTATTGGGCTCTATCATATCTACACTTGAAACTGTGTCTGGAGTCAGCCTCCACCACATCACTCTCTAATGCATTCCATTTGTCAACCACTCTGACCCTAAAAAAGTTCTTTCTAATATCTCTGTGGCTCATTTGGGCACTCAGTTTCCACCTGTGTTCCCTAGTACATGTGCCCCTTGTGTTAAATAGACTGTCTTTATCTACTCTATCAATTCCCTTGAGAATCTTGAATGTGGTGATCATGTCCCCCCTAACTCTTCTGTCTTCCAGCGAAGTGAGGTTTAATTCCCGTAGTCTCTCCTCGTAGCTCATACCTCTCAGCTCGGGTACTAGTCTGGTGGCAAACCTTTGAACCTTTCCCAGTTTGGTCTTATCCTTCACTAGATATGAACTCCATGCTGGGACTGCATATTCCAGAATTGGCCTAACATATGTGGTATACAAAATTCTGAATGATTCTTTACACAAGTTTCTGAGTGCCGTTCTTATTTTGGCCAGCCTGGCATATGTCGCTGATGTTATCCTCTTAATATGGGCTGCAGGAGACAGGTCTGGCGTGATATCAACCCCCAAGACTTTTTCTTTCTCTGACTCTTGAAGCATTTCATCTCCCAGATGGTACCTTGTATCTGGTCTCCTGCTCCATACACCTATCATAATTACATTACATTTGCTTGGGTTAAAGTCTAACAACCATTTGTTTGATCATTCCTTCAGCTTGTCTAGGTCTTCTTCAAGCTTCAAGCAGTCCTCCTCTTTCTTAATCCTTCTCATTATTTTGGCATTGTCTGCAAACATTGAGAGGAATGAATCTATACCCTCCAGGAGATCTTTTACGTATATTAGAAACAAGATAGGACCGAGTACAGAGCCCTGTGGGACTCCACAGGTGACTTCACGCCAATCTGAGGTCTCACCCCTCACTGTAACTCTTTGCTTTCTATTGCTCAGGTACTCCCTTATCCACCAGAGCACCTTCCCAGCTACACCTGCCTGTCTCTCCAGCTTATGTACCAGCCTCTTATGCGGTACTGTGTCAAAGGCTTTCCGACAATCCAAGAAAATGCAGTCCGCCCAGCATTCTCTTTCTTGCCTAATCTTTGTCACCTGGTCGTAGAATTCTATTAAGCCAGTCAGGCAAGATTTACCCTCCCTGAATCCATGTTGGCGATTTGTCACGAAGTCCCTTCTCTCCAGATGTGTTACCAGGTTTTTACTCACGATCTTCTCCATCACCTTCCATAGTAAACAAGTCAAGGACACTGGCCTGTAGTTCAGTGCCTCTTGTCTGTCGCCCTTTTTGTTTATTGGGACCACATTCGCCGTCTTCCATATTTCTGGTAGGTCTCCCGTCTCCAGTGACTTACTATACACTATGGAGAGTGGCAAGCAAAGTGCCTCTACACACTCTTTCAGTACCCATGGTTAGATCCCGTCTGGACCAACAGCCTTTCTAACATCCAGATCCAGCAGGTGTCTCTTGACCTCCTCTCTCGTAATTTCAAACTCTTCCAAGGCCGCCTGGTTTACCTCCCTTTCTCCTAGCACAGTGACCTCACCTTGTTCTATTGTGAAGGCCTCCTGGAACGTTTTGTTGAGTTCTTCATTCACCTCTATGTCATTCTCTGTATACTTGTCCTCGCCTATTCTAAGTTCTATACCTGTTCTTTCACTGTTGTTTTCCTTCTGATGTGACTGTGGAGTAGCTTTGGTATGGACTTGGCTTTGTTTGCTATATCATTTTCATAACTTTTCTCTGCTTCTCTTCTCACCCTGACATACTCATTCCTGGTTCTCTGGTATCTCTCTCTGCTTTCTGGTGTTCTGTTATTCCAGAAGTTCCTCCACGCCCTTTGGTTCAGTTTCCTCGCTTCCATACATGCCCTATTATACCATGGATTCTTCTGTTGCTTCTCAGATTTTCCCTTTGGGCCGGGATGAACGTGTTTACTGCCTCCTGACACTTTTGGGTAACATAGTCCATCATATCTTGTACAGACTTATCTCTGAGGTCTGTGTCCCAAGGTATTTCACTTAGGAAACTTCTCATCTGTTCATAATTCCCCTTTCGGTATGCCAGCCTTTTGTTTCCTAGTTCTTTATGGGGGGGGGGGGGAGGGGAAAGATAATTCCTAGCTCTTCCAGGTTCTCAAAGTTCAATACACTGTGATCACTTATTCCCAAGGGTGCTTCCATCTTAACTTCCCTTATAGCCCACTCATTTAGGGTAAATATCAAATCAAGCATTACTGGTTCATCTTCTCCTCTCATTCTTGTTGGTTCCTTGATGTGCTTGCCTAGAAAGTTTCTTGTTGCCATGCCCAGGAGCATAGCTCTCCATGTTTCTGATCCTCCATGCGGGTCTCTGTTCCCCCAATCTATCTTCCCATGGTCGAAGTCTCCCATAATTAGTAGTCCAGATCCCTTCCTGCTTGCAACAGAAGCTGCTCTCTCTCTATTATGTTAATGGTGGCTATGTTGTTTCTATCATATTCCCGTCTGGGTCTTCTGTCATTTGATGGTGGATTATATATTGCTACGGCTATAATTTTTTGCCCTCCATTTTTTATGGTACCTGCTATGTAGTCACTGAAATCTTCACAGCTCTGAATAACCATCTCCTCAAAATCCCAGCCATTTCTTATCAGCAGAGCTACACCACCACCACCTCTTCCTTCCCTCTCTTTTATCATAACATAATAGTCCTGTGGGAACACTGCATTTGTTATCGTTTTCGTTAGCTTTATTTCTGTGAGGGCTATTATGTCTGGGTTTTTCTCTAGTACCCATTCTCCAAGCTCATTTGCTTTATTTGTAATTCCATCTATGTTAGTGTACATTGCCTTGAGGCTCACTTTCTTCTGTCCCATCTCAAATCGCCTCCTTGGTGAGTGTTCTGCCGGTGGGGGAAGTTGTTCCATGGGTGTGAGGATCTGTGAGGTGGATAAAATGGTCTCAGAGGATACTGGGATGAGGGGGCAGGGGATCCAGTGAAGGGGGAGGGACAGGGAGCGTATGGGGTGAAAGGGGAGGAAGGACAGGAAGGAAAGGGGGGGAGTTGTAGAGGAGTGAGGATTTGGTGTGGGGGGAGGGAGGTTTGGCTGAACATTTGAGCGCGGACAGGGAGGGTTTGGGGTAGGGGGGTTTTCTATGCAGAGGAGGGTGGCGGGGTTGTCCTCCCCACTAGTGTTACTGGGTAGCTGGTTGTGGGTTTCCCTCTCGCCTCTCGGGGTGTTGTGTTGGGAGCTGTGATTTCCAGTTTTCCCCTCTTGCCCTGTGCCTCTTCCTTGCTTCTGCCACCATGGCTCTTTCCTCCCTCGTCATGTCTCTCTGGAGGAATACATTTTTTATTTCTCCTACATTTTTCAGGTAGCACTTCCTTGATAGAATCTTCTCCTTTGTGTTCTCATTTGCAAATACTATCTTTATCACTCGTTCTCAGTCTTTGTTGTACCATCCTAGCCTGAAAACCTTCTCAATGCTATGCTCAGCCCCTTCCATGTCTAGTGCCTTCAGTATTTCATTCACTGCAGCTGTGTCCTTATCATTCCACTCTGTCCTATTGGAGCCTTTCTGCTAATTAATACCCACAGCAACCACTGATCTTTTCCTTTCCAGCAGCTGGTTAGTGGAGCTTGCTGCTTCCTGTGAGGTGGCTGCTTTCATAGCCACCTCCATCACTGCAGACATTACTTCAGAGTTATTATTTTTAGCATTTCTGCAAATGTTGTTTTTATTGTGACATTCTCTTCTAAAATACTATTACCACCTTCTCCCTGGATGATTTTCCGAGTCTCAGCATCGATACCGTTCTCTTTGAGGGCTCTAATCTCCTCCTTTGCTGCTGTCAGCTCTCTTTTCAGGTTGCTTATTTTGTTCTTCATTTCCTTCATCATTTCTTGCATCTCACTCTTGATGTCCTCCAGAAACTGGGCGAACATTTCCTTCATTTTGTCACCTTGACTTTTCCCTGTTACCCTGGTACCTCTGGCTGTCATGCTAGCCCCTGTTCCTATAGTTGTGCCGTGATAGGATTTGTCAGGAGGGCAGAGCGGGATGGGGGATTGAGAGAGAGATAGATAGAGAGAGAGAGAGATAGAGAGAGAGAGAGAGAGAGAGAGAGAGAGAGAGAGAGAGAGAGAGGAGAGAGAAAGGAGAAAGAGAGAGAGAGAGAGAGAGAGAGAGAGAGAGAGAGAGAGAGAGAGAGAGAGAGAGAGAGAGAGAGAGAGAGAGAGAGAGCGAGAGAGAGAGAGAGAGAGAGAGAGAGAGAGAGAGAGAGAGAGAGAGAGAGAGAGAGAGAGAGAGAGAGAGAGAGAGAGAGAGAGGGGGGGGAGAGAAAGAGAGGTGTACTCACCTAGTTGTGCTTGAGCTTTGCTCTTTGGTCCCACCTCTCATCCGTCAATCAACAGGTGTACAGGTTCCTGAGTCTATTGGGCTCGATCATATCTACACTTGAAACTGTGTCTGGAGTCAGCCTCCACCACATCACTCTCTAATGCATTCCATTTGTCAACCACTCTGACCCTAAAAAAGTTTTTTCTTATATCTCTGTGGCTCATTTGGGCACTCAGTTTCCACCTGTGTCCCCTAGTGCATGTGCCCCTTGTGTTAAATAGACTGTCTTTATCTACTCTATCAATTCCCTTGAGAATCTTGAATGTGGTGATCATGTCCCCCCTAACTCTTCTGTCTTCCAGCGAAGTGAGGTTTAATTTCCGTAGTCTCTCCTCGTAGCTCATACCTCTCAGCTCGGGTACTAGTCTGGTGGCAAACCTTTGAACCTTTCCCAGTTTGGTCTTATCCTTCACTAGATATGAACTCCATGCTGGGACTGCATATTCCAGAATTAGCCTAACATATGTGGTATACAAAGTTCTGAATGATTCTTTACACAAGTTTCTGAGTGACGTTCTTATTTTGGCCAGCCTGGCATATGTCGCTGATGTTATCCTCTTGATATGGGCTGCAGGAGACAGGTCTGGCGTGATATCAACCCCCAAGACTTTTTCTTTCTCTGACTCTTGAAGCATTTCATCTCCCAGATGGTACCTTGTATCTGGCCTCCTGCTCCATACACCTATCATAATTACATTACATTTGCTTGTGTTAAAGTCTAACAACCATTTGTTTGATCATTCCTTCAGCTTGTCTAGGTCTTCTTCAAGCTTCAAGCAGTCCTCCTCTTTCTTAATCCTTCTCATTATTTTGGCATCGTCTGCAAACATTGAGAGGAATGAATCTATACCCTCCAGGAGATCTTTTACGTATATTAGAAACAAGATAGGACCGAGTACAGAGCCCTGTGGGACTCCACAGGTGACTTCACGCCAATCTGAGGTCTCACCCCTCACTGTAACTCTTTGCTTTCTATTGCTCAGGTACTCCCTTATCCACTGGAGCACCTTCCCAGCTACACCTGCCTGTCTCTCCAGCTTATGTACCAGCCTCTTATGCGGTACTGTGTCAAAGGCTTTCCGACAATCCAAGAAAATGCAGTTCGCCCAGCCTTCTCTTTCTTGCCTAATCTTTGTCACCTGGTCGTAGAATTCTATTAAGCCAGTCAGGCAAGATTTACCCTCCCTGAATCCATGTTGGCGATTTGTCACGAAGTCCCTTCTCTCCAGATGTGTTACCAGGTTTTTACTTACGATCTTCTCCATCACCTTCCATAGTAAACAAGTTAAGGACACTGGCCTGTAGTTCAGTGCCTCTTGTCTGTCGCCCTTTTTGTTTATTGGGACCACATTCGCCGTCTTCCATATTTCTGGTAGGTCTCCCGTCTCCAGTGACTTACTATACACTATGGAGAGTGGCAAGCAAAGTGCCTCTACACACTCTTTCAGTACCCATTGTTAGATCCCGTCTGGACCAACAGCCTTTCTAACATCCAGATCCAGCAGGTGTCTCTTGACCTCCTCTCTCGTAATTTCAAACTCTTCCAAGGCCGCCTGGTTTACCTCCCTTTCTCCTAGCACAGTGACCTCACCTTGTTCTATTGTGAAGGCCTCCTGGAACGTTTTGCTGAGTTCTTCACTCACCTCTATGTCATTCTCTGTATACTTGTCCTCGCCTATTCTAAGTTCTATACCTGTTCTTTCACTGTTGTTTTCCTTCTGATGTGACTGTGGAGTAGCTTTGGAATGGTCTTGGCTTTGTTTGCTATATCATTTTCATAACTTTTCTCTGCTTCTCTTCTCACCCTGACATACTCATTCCTGGTTCTCTGGTATCTCTCTCTGCTTTCTGGTGTTCTGTTATTCCAGAAGTTCCTCCACGCCCTTTGGTTCAGTTTCCTCGCTTCCATACATGCCCTATTATACCATGGATTCTTCTGTTGCTTCTCAGATTTTCCCTTTGGGCCGTGATGAACGTGTTTACTGCCTTCTGACACTTTTGGGTAACATAGTCCATCATATCTTGTACAGACTTATCTCTGAGGTCTGTTTTCCAAGGTATTTCCCTTAGGAAACGTCTCATCTCTTCATAATTCCCCTTTCGGCATGCCAGCCTTTTGTTTCCTAGTTCTTTTTGGGGGGGGGGGAGATAATTCCTAGCTCTTCCAGGTTCTCAAAGTTCAATACACTGTGATCACTTATTCCCAAGGGTGCTTCCATCTTAACTTCCCTTATAGCCCACTCATTTAGGGTAAATATCAAATCAAGCATTACTGGTTCATATTCTCCTCTCATTCTTGTTGGTTCCTTGATGTGCTTGCCTAGAAAGTTTCTTGTTGCCATGCCCAGGAGCATAGCTCTCCATGTTTCTGATCCTCCATGCTGGTCTCTGTTCCCCCAATCTATCTTCCCATGGTCGAAGTCTCCCATAATTAGTAGTCCAGATCCCTTCCTGCTTGCAACAGAAGCTGCTCTCTCTCTATTATGTTAATGGTGGCTATGTTGTTTCTATCATATTCCCGTCTGGGTATTCTGTCATTTGATGGTGGGTTATATATTGCTACGGCTATAATTTTTTGCCCTCCATTTTTTATGGTACCTGCTATGTAGTCACTGAAATCTTCACAGCTCTGAATAACCATCTCCTCAAAATCCCAGCCATTTCTTATCAGCAGAGCTACACCACCACCACCTCTTCCTTCCCTCTCTTTTCTCATAACATAATAGTCCTGTGGGAACACTGCATTTGTTATCGTTTTCGTTAGCTTTATTTCTGTGAGGGCTATTATGTCTGGGTTTTTCTCTAGTACCCATTCTCCAAGCTCATTTGCTTTATTTGTAATTCCATCTATGTTAGTGTACATTGCCTTGAGGCTCACTTTCTTCTGTCCCATCTCAAATCGCCTCCTTGGTGAGTGTTCTGCCGGTGGGGGAAGTTGTTCCATGGGTGTGAGGATCTGTGAGGTGGATAAAATGGTCTCAGAGGATACTGGGATGAGGGGGCAGGGGATCCAGTGAAGGGGGAGGGACAGGGAGCGTATGGGGTGAAAGGGGAGGAAGGACAGGAAGGAAAGGGGGGGAGTTGTAGAAGAGTGAGGATTTGGTGTGGGGGGAGGGAGGTTTGGCTGAACATTTGAGCGGGGACAGGGAGGGTTTGGGGTAGGGGGGTTTTCTATGCAGAGGAGGGTGGCGGGGTTGTCCTCCCCACTGGTGTTACTGGGTAGCTGGTTGTGGGTTCCCCTCTCGCCTCTCGGGGTGTTGTGTTGGGAGCTGTGATTTCCAGTTTTCCCCCTCTTGCCCTGTGCCTCTTCCTTGCTTCTGCCACCATGGCTCTTTCCTCCCTCGTCATGTCTCTCTGGAGGAATACATTTTTTATTTCTCCTACATTTTTCAGGTAGCACTTCCTTGATAGAATCTTCTCCTTTGTGTTCTCATTTGCAAATACTATCTTTATCACTCGTTCTCAGTCTTTGTTGTACCATCCTAGCCTGAAAACCTTCTCAATGCTATGCTCAGCCCCTTCCATGTCTCGTGCCTTCAGTATTTCATTCACTGCAGCTGTGTCCTTATCATTCCACTCTGTCCTATTGGAGCCTTTCTGCTAATTAATACCCACAGCAACCACTGATCTTTTCCTTTCCAGCAGCTGGTTAGTGGAGCTTGCTGCTTCCTGTGAGGTGGCTGCTTTCATAGCCACCTCCATCACTGCAGACATTACTTCAGAGTTATTTTTTTTAGCATTTCTGCAAATGTTGCTTTTATTGTGGCATTCTCTTCTAAAATACTATTACCACCTTCTCCCTGGATGATTTTCCGAGTCTCAGCATCGATACCGTTCTCTTTGAGGGCTCTAATCTCCTCCTTTGCTGCTGTCAGCTCTCTTTTCAGGTTGCTTATTTTGTTCTTCATTTCCTTCATCATTTCTTGCATCTCACTCTTGATGTCCTCCAGAAACTGGGCGAACATTTCCTTCATTTTGTCACCTTGACTTTTCCCTGTTACCCTGGTACCTCTGGCTGTCATGCTAGCCCCTGTTCCTATAGTTGTGCCGTGATAGGATTTGTCAGGAGGGCAGAGCGGGATGGGGGATTGAGAGAGAGATAGATAGAGAGAGAGAGAGATAGAGAGAGAGAGAGAGAGAGAGAGAGAGAGAGAGAGTGAGAGAGAGGAGAGAGAAAGGAGAAAGAGAGAGAGAGAGAGAGAGAGAGAGAGAGAGAGAGAGAGAGAGAGAGAGAGAGAGAGAGAGAGAGAGAGAGAGAGAGAGAGAGAGAGAGAGAGAGAGAGAGAGAGAGAGAGAGAGAGAGAGAGAGAGAGGGGGGGGGGAGAGAAAGAGAGGTGTACTCACCTACTTGTGCTTGAGCTTTAGCTCTTTGGTCCCACCTCTCATCCGTCAATCAACAGGTGTACAGGTTCCTGAGTCTATTGGGCTCGATCATATCTACACTTGAAACTGTGTCTGGAGTCAGCCTCCACCACATCACTCTCTAATGCATTCCATTTGTCAACCACTCTGACCCTAAAAAAGTTTTTTCTTATATCTCTGTGGCTCATTTGGGCACTCAGTTTCCACCTGTGTTCCCTAGTGCATGTGCCCCTTGTGTTAAATAGACTGTCTTTATCTACTCTATCAATTCCCTTGAGAATCTTGAATGTGGTGATCATGTCCCCCCTAACTCTTCTGTCTTCCAGCGAAGTGAGGTTTAATTCCCGTAGTCTCTCCTCGTAGCTCATACCTCTCAGCTCGGGTACTAGTCTGGTGGCAAACCTTTGAACCTTTCCCAGTTTGGTCTTATCCTTCACTAGATATGAACTCCATGCTGGGACTGCATATTCCAGAATTAGCCTAACATATGTCGTACACAAAGTTCTGAATGATTCTTTACACAAGTTTCTGAGTGACGTTCTTATTTTGGCCAGCCTGGCATATGTCGCTGATGTTATCCTCTTGATATGGGCTGCAGGAGACAGGTCTGGCGTGATATCAACCCCCAAGACTTTTTCTTTCTCTGACTCTTGAAGCATTTCATCTCCCAGATGGTACCTTGTATCTGGCCTCCTGCTCCATACACCTATCATAATTACATTACATTTGCTTGTGTTAAAGTCTAACAACCATTTGTTTGATCATTCCTTCAGCTTGTCTAGGTCTTCTTCAAGCTTCAAGCAGTCCTCCTCTTTCTTAATCCTTCTCATTATTTTGGCATCATCTGCAAACATTGAGAGGAATGAATCTATACCCTCCAGGAGATCTTTTACGTATATTAGAAACAAGATAGGACCGAGTACAGAGCCCTGTGGTGCTCCACAGGTGACTTCACGCCAATCTGAGGTCTCACCCCTCACTGTAACTCTTTGCTTTCTATTGCTCAGGTACTCCCTTATCCACTGGAGCACCTTCCCAGCTACACCTGCCTGTCTCTCCAGCTTATGTACCAGCCTCTTATGCGGTACTGTGTCAAAGGCTTTCCGACAATCCAAGAAAATGCAGTTCGCCCAGCCTTCTCTTTCTTGCCTAATCTTTGTCACCTGGTCGTAGAATTCTATTAAGCCAGTCAGGCAAGATTTACCCTCCCTGAATCCATGTTGGCGATTTGTCACGAAGTCCCTTCTCTCCAGATGTGTTACCAGGTTTTTACTTACGATCTTCTCCATCACCTTCCATAGTAAACAAGTTAAGGACACTGGCCTGTAGTTCAGTGCCTCTTGTCTGTCGCCCTTTTTGTTTATTGGGACCACATTCGCCGTCTTCCATATTTCTGGTAGGTCTCCCGTCTCCAGTGACTTACTATACACTATGGAGAGTGGCAAGCAAAGTGCCTCTACACACTCTTTCAGTACCCATTGTTAGATCCCGTCTGGACCAACAGCCTTTCTAACATCCAGATCCAGCAGGTGTCTCTTGACCTCCTCTCTCGTAATTTCAAACTCTTCCAAGGCCGCCTGGTTTACCTCCCTTTCTCCTAGCACAGTGACCTCACCTTGTTCTATTGTGAAGGCCTCCTGGAACGTTTTGCTGAGTTCTTCACTCACCTCTATGTCATTCTCTGTATACTTGTCCTCGCCTATTCTAAGTTCTATACCTGTTCTTTCACTGTTGTTTTCCTTCTGATGTGACTGTGGAGTAGCTTTGGAATGGTCTTGGCTTTGTTTGCTATATCATTTTCATAACTTTTCTCTGCTTCTCTTCTCACCCTGACATACTCATTCCTGGTTCTCTGGTATCTCTCTCTGCTTTCTGGTGTTCTGTTATTCCAGAAGTTCCTCCACGCCCTTTGGTTCAGTTTCCTCGCTTCCATACATGCCCTATTATACCATGGATTCTTCTGTTGCTTCTCAGATTTTCCCTTTGGGCCGTGATGAACGTGTTTACTGCCTTCTGACACTTTTGGGTAACATAGTCCATCATATCTTGTACAGACTTATCTCTGAGGTCTGTTTTCCAAGGTATTTCCCTTAGGAAACGTCTCATCTCTTCATAATTCCCCTTTCGGCATGCCAGCCTTTTGTTTCCTAGTTCTTTTTGGGGGGGGGGGGAGATAATTCCTAGCTCTTCCAGGTTCTCAAAGTTCAATACACTGTGATCACTTATTCCCAAGGGTGCTTCCATCTTAACTTCCCTTATAGCCCACTCATTTAGGGTAAATATCAAATCAAGCATTACTGGTTCATATTCTCCTCTCATTCTTGTTGGTTCCTTGATGTGCTTGCCTAGAAAGTTTCTTGTTGCCATGCCCAGGAGCATAGCTCTCCATGTTTCTGATCCTCCATGCTGGTCTCTGTTCCCCCAATCTATCTTCCCATGGTCGAAGTCTCCCATAATTAGTAGTCCAGATCCCTTCCTGCTTGCAACAGAAGCTGCTCTCTCTCTATTATGTTAATGGTGGCTATGTTGTTTCTATCATATTCCCGTCTGGGTATTCTGTCATTTGATGGTGGGTTATATATTGCTACGGCTATAATTTTTTGCCCTCCATTTTTTATGGTACCTGCTATGTAGTCACTGAAATCTTCACAGCTCTGAATAACCATCTCCTCAAAATCCCAGCCATTTCTTATCAGCAGAGCTACACCACCACCACCTCTTCCTTCCCTCTCTTTTCTCATAACATAATAGTCCTGTGGGAACACTGCATTTGTTATCGTTTTCGTTAGCTTTATTTCTGTGAGGGCTATTATGTCTGGGTTTTTCTCTAGTACCCATTCTCCAAGCTCATTTGCTTTATTTGTAATTCCATCTATGTTAGTGTACATTGCCTTGAGGCTCACTTTCTTCTGTCCCATCTCAAATCGCCTCCTTGGTGAGTGTTCTGCCGGTGGGGGAAGTTGTTCCATGGGTGTGAGGATCTGTGAGGTGGATAAAATGGTCTCAGAGGATACTGGGATGAGGGGGCAGGGGATCCAGTGAAGGGGGAGGGACAGGGAGCGTATGGGGTGAAAGGGGAGGAAGGACAGGAAGGAAAGGGGGGGAGTTGTAGAAGAGTGAGGATTTGGTGTGGGGGGAGGGAGGTTTGGCTGAACATTTGAGCGGGGACAGGGAGGGTTTGGGGTAGGGGGGTTTTCTATGCAGAGGAGGGTGGCGGGGTTGTCCTCCCCACTGGTGTTACTGGGTAGCTGGTTGTGGGTTCCCCTCTCGCCTCTCGGGGTGTTGTGTTGGGAGCTGTGATTTCCAGTTTTCCCCCTCTTGCCCTGTGCCTCTTCCTTGCTTCTGCCACCATGGCTCTTTCCTCCCTCGTCATGTCTCTCTGGAGGAATACATTTTTTATTTCTCCTACATTTTTCAGGTAGCACTTCCTTGATAGAATCTTCTCCTTTGTGTTCTCATTTGCAAATACTATCTTTATCACTCGTTCTCAGTCTTTGTTGTACCATCCTAGCCTGAAAACCTTCTCAATGCTATGCTCAGCCCCTTCCATGTCTCGTGCCTTCAGTATTTCATTCACTGCAGCTGTGTCCTTATCATTCCACTCTGTCCTATTGGAGCCTTTCTGCTAATTAATACCCACAGCAACCACTGATCTTTTCCTTTCCAGCAGCTGGTTAGTGGAGCTTGCTGCTTCCTGTGAGGTGGCTGCTTTCATAGCCACCTCCATCACTGCAGACATTACTTCAGAGTTATTTTTTTTAGCATTTCTGCAAATGTTGCTTTTATTGTGGCATTCTCTTCTAAAATACTATTACCACCTTCTCCCTGGATGATTTTCCGAGTCTCAGCATCGATACCGTTCTCTTTGAGGGCTCTAATCTCCTCCTTTGCTGCTGTCAGCTCTCTTTTCAGGTTGCTTATTTTGTTCTTCATTTCCTTCATCATTTCTTGCATCTCACTCTTGATGTCCTCCAGAAACTGGGCGAACATTTCCTTCATTTTGTCACCTTGACTTTTCCCTGTTACCCTGGTACCTCTGGCTGTCATGCTAGCCCCTGTTCCTATAGTTGTGCTGTGATAGGATTTGTCAGGAGGGCAGAGCGGGATGGGGGATTGAGAGAGAGATAGATAGAGAGAGAGAGAGATAGAGAGAGAGAGAGAGAGAGAGAGAGAGAGAGAGAGAGAGTGAGAGAGAGGAGAGAGAAAGGAGAAGAGAGAGAGAGAGAGAGAGAGAGAGAGAGAGAGAGAGAGAGAGAGAGAGAGAGAGAGAGAGAGAGAGAGAGAGAGAGAGAGAGAGAGAGAGAGAGAGAGAGAGAAAGAGAGAGAGCGAGAGAGAGAGAGAGAGAGAGAGAGAGAGAGAGGGGGGGGGAGAGAAAGAGAGGTGTACTCACCTACTTGTGCTTGAGCTTTAGCTCTTTGGTCCCACCTCTCATCCGTCAATCAACAGGTGTACAGGTTCCTGAGTCTATTGGGCTCGATCATATCTACACTTGAAACTGTGTCTGGAGTCAGCCTCCACCACATCACTCTCTAATGCATTCCATTTGTCAACCACTCTGACCCTAAAAAAGTTTTTTCTTATATCTCTGTGGCTCATTTGGGCACTCAGTTTCCACCTGTGTTCCCTAGTGCATGTGCCCCTTGTGTTAAATAGACTGTCTTTATCTACTCTATCAATTCCCTTGAGAATCTTGAATGTGGTGATCATGTCCCCCCTAACTCTTCTGTCTTCCAGCGAAGTGAGGTTTAATTCCCGTAGTCTCTCCTCGTAGCTCATACCTCTCAGCTCGGGTACTAGTCTGGTGGCAAACCTTTGAACCTTTCCCAGTTTGGTCTTATCCTTCACTAGATATGAACTCCATGCTGGGACTGCATACTCCAGAATTAGCCTAACATATGTCGTACACAAAGTTCTGAATGATTCTTTACACAAGTTTCTGAGTGACGTTCTTATGTTGGCCAGCCTGGCATATGTCGCTGATGTTATCCTCTTGATATGGGCTGCAGGAGACAGGTCTGGCGTGATATCAACCCCCAAGTCTTTTTCTTTCTCTGACTCTTCAAACATTTCATCTCCCAGATGGTACCTTGCATCTGGCCTCCTGTTCCATACACCTATCTTCATTACATTACATTTGCTTGGGTTAAAGTCTAACAACCATTTGTTTGATCATTCCTTCAGCTTGTCTAGGTCTTCTTCAAGCTTCAAGCAGTCCTCCTCTGTCTTAATCCTTCTCATTAATTTTAGGCATCAGTCCTGCAAACATTGAGAGGAATGAATCTATACCCTCCAGGAGATCATTTTACGTATATTAGAAACAAGATAGGACCGAGTACAGAGCCCTGTGGTGACTCCACATGGTGACTTCACGCCAATCTGAGGTCTCACACCTCACCTGTAACTCTATGCTTTCTATTGCTCAGGTACTCCCTTATCCACTGGAGCACCTTCCCAGCTACACCTGCCTGTCTCTCCAGCTTATGTACCAGCCTCTTATGCGGTACTGTGTCAAAGGCTTTCCGACAATCCAAGAAAATGCAGTTCGCCCAGCCTTCTCTTTCTTGCCTAATCTTTGTCACCTGGTCGTAGAATTCTATTAAGCCAGTCAGGCAAGATTTACCCTCCCTGAACCCATGTTGGAGATTTGTCACGAAGTCCCTTCTCTCCAGATGTGTTACCAGGTTTTTACTTACGATCTTCTCCATCACCTTCCGTAGTAAACAAGTTAAGGACACTGGCCTGTAGTTCAGTGCCTCTTGTCTGTCGCCCTTTTTGTTTATTGGGACCACATTCGCCGTCTTCCATATTTCTGGTAGGTCTCCCGTCTCCAGTGACTTACTATACACTATGGAGAGTGGCAAGCAAAGTGCCTCTACACACTCTTTCAGTACCCATTGTTAGATCCCGTCTGGACCAACAGCCTTTCTAACATCCAGATCCAGCAGGTGTCTCTTGACCTCCTCTCTCGTAATTTCAAACTCTTCCAAGGCCGCCTGGTTTACCTCCCTTTCTCCTAGCACAGTGACCTCACCTTGTTCTATTGTGAAGACCTCCTGGAACGTTTTGCTGAGTTCTTCACTCACCTCTATGTCATTCTCTGTATACTTGTCCTCGCCTATTCTAAGTTCTATACCTGTTCTTTCACTGTTGTTTTCCTTCTGATGTGACTGTGGAGTAGCTTTGGTATGGTCTTGGCTTTGTTTGCTATATCATTTTCATAACTTTTCTCTGCTTCTCTTCTCACCCTGACATACTCATTCCTGGTTCTCTGGTATCTCTCTCTGCTTTCTGGTGTTCTGTTATTCCAGAAGTTCCTCCACGCCCTTTGGTTCAGTTTCCTCGCTTCCATACATGCCCTATTATACCATGGATTCTTCTGTTGCTTCTCAGATTTTCCCTTTGGGCCGTGATGAACGTGTTTACTGCCTTCTGACACTTTTGGGTAACATAGTCCATCATATCTTGTACAGACTTATCTCTGAGGTCTGTTTTCCAAGGTATTTCCCTTAGGAAACGTCTCATCTCTTCATAATTCCCCTTTCGGTATGCCAGCCTTTTGTTTCCTAGTTCTTTTTTGGGGGGGGGAGATAATTCCTAGCTCTTCCAGGTTCTCAAAGTTCAATACACTGTGATCACTTATTCCCAAGGGTGCTTCCATCTTAACTTCCCTTATAGCCCACTCATTTAGGGTAAATATCAAATCAAGCATTACTGGTTCATCTTCTCCTCTCATTCTTGTTGGTTCCTTGATGTGCTTGCCTAGAAAGTTTCTTGTTGCCATGCCCAGGAGCATAGCTCTCCATGTTTCTGATCCTCCATGCGGGTCTCTGTTCCCCCAATCTATCTTCCCATGGTCGAAGTCTCCCATAATTAGTAGTCCAGATCCCTTCCTGCTTGCAACAGAAGCTGCTCTCTCTCTATTATGTTAATGGTGGCTATGTTGTTTCTATCATATTCCCGTCTGGGTATTCTGTCATTTGATGGTGGGTTATATATTGCTACGGCTATAATTTTTTGCCCTCCATTTTTTATGGTACCTGCTATGTAGTCACTGAAATCTTCACAGCTCTGAATAACCATCTCCTCAAAATCCCAGCCATTTCTTATCAGCAGAGCTACACCACCACCACCTCTTCCTTCCCTCTCTTTTTTCATAACATAATAGTCCTGTGGGAACCCTGCATTTGTTATCGTTTTCGTTAGCTTTATTTCTGTGAGGGCTATTATGTCTGGGTTTTTCTCTAGTACCCATTCTCCAAGCTCATTTGCTTTATTTGTAATTCCATCTATGTTAGTGTACATTGCCTTGAGGCTCACTTTCTTCTGTCCCATCTCAAATCGCCTCCTTGGTGAGTGTTCTGCCGGTGGGGGAAGTTGTTCCATGGGTGTGAGGATCTGTGAGGTGGATAAAATGGTCTCAGAGGATACTGGGATGAGGGGGCGGGGGATCCAGTGAAGGACGAGAGTATGGGGTAAAAGGGGAGGGAGGAGAGGAAGGAAAGGGGGGGGGGAGGGTGTACTTGGCGGGAGGAAGGGAGGAGTAGAAGGATGGGGATTTGGTGTGGGGGGGGGGAGGGAGATTTGGCGGAACATTTGAGTGGGGGGCAGGGAAGGCTTTGGGTAGGGGGGTTTTCTATGCAGGGGAGGGTGGCAGGGTTGTCCTCCCGACTGGTGTTACTGGGTAGCTGGTTGTGGGTTCCCCCCTCACCTCTGGCGGTGTTGTGTTGGGAGCTGTGACTTCCTGGTTTTCCCCTCTTGCCCTGCACCTTTTCCTTGCTTCTGCCACCATGGCTCTCTCCTTCCTTGTCATGTCTCTCTGGAGGAATACATTTTTGAATTCTCCCACATTTTTCAGGTAGCTCTTCCTTGATAGAATCTTCTCCTTTGTGTTCTCGTTTGCAAACACTATTTTTATCATTCAGTTTCGGTCTTTGTTGTACCAGCCTAGCCTATAAACCTTCTCAATGCTATGCTCAGCCCCTTCCATGTCTAGTGCCTTCAGTATTTCATTCACTGCAGCTGTGTCCTTATCATTCCACTCTGTCCTATTGGAGCCTTTCTGCTAATTAATACCCACAGCAACCACTGATCTTTTCCTTTCCAGCAGCTGGCTAGTGGAGCATGCCACTTACTGTGAGGTGGCTGCTTTCATAGCCACCTCCATCACTGCAGACATTACTTCAGAGTTTTTTTTTAGCATTTCTGCAAATGTTGCTTTTATTGTGACATTCTCTTCCAAAATACTATTACCACCTTCTCCCTGGATGATTTTCAGAGTCTCAGCATCGATATCGTTCTCTTTGAGGGCTCTAATCTCCTCCTTTGCTGCTGTCGGCTCTCTTTTCAGGTTGCTTATTTCGTTCTTCATTTCCTGCATCATTTCTTTCACCTCACTCTTGATGTCCTCCAGAAACTGGGTGAACATTTTCTTTCATTTTGTCACCTTGACTTTTCCCTGTTCCCCCTGGTACCTCTGGCTGTCATGCTTGCCCCTGTTCCTATAGTTGTGCCGTGATAGGATTTGTCAGGAGGGCAGAGCGGGATGGGGGAGGGAGGGAGAGAGAGAGAGAGAGAGAGAGAGAGAGAGAGAGATAAAGATAAATGTGTGTGTGTGTGTGTGTGTGTATGGGGGAGGTGGGAGAGAAGGAGGGGATGGTGAGGGTGTGAGGGGCAGATTAGAGTGGGAGGGTTTTGGGTAGGGTTTGACCCCTATGGTTTGGAGGTTGTGTGTGTACTTTTTGTGCTATGGTGAGAAGGGGTGGGGGAATTGTCCGGTGTAGGACATAGTGTTTTCTTTACACTTTGGTGCCACAAACTAGTTCCCATGTGAGGTGTATATTGTCCCTTGTTGTTCGTTTCCGTTTGTTAACTTATATCAAAGACTAACTATTATATTGCAATAACACTGTTCATCGTATGATTGATTGACTTATTGTGAGGCCTTACCTTACCACCAATTCAAACACATCCCACAGCTCAAACAGGTGTTAGAAGTACTGTTGACAGTCTTGTTTACTCATCGTAGGCCGGCTGGTGTCCACGTCGCTACCAGGCTTAGGTCCCTCCAACTTGTCGCTATATATCACCAGTAATCAGCTTCTTGTTCTAGTATGTCTTGCCCACAAGATGGGTATGGGGCCAACTACTACCCACAGGATGGGTATGGGGTCCATAACCACCTTAAAGATGGGTATGAGGTCCACTACCACCCATACAATGGGCTCACACACGTCTTGTGTGTTTTGCTTCCTGTGTGTGTGTGTACTCACTTATTTGTACTCACATATTTGCGCTTATAGGGTTTGAGCTTTGGCTCTTTGGTCCTGTCGCTTAACTGGTGTACAGATTCCTGAGCCTACTGGGTTCTGTCATATCTACATTTGAAACTGTGTATGGAGTCAGCCTCCACCACATCACTGCCTAATGCATTCCATCCATTAACTACTCTGACACTGAAAAAATTCTTTCTAACATCCCTGTGTCTCATGTGGGTACTCAGTTTCCACCTGTGTCCCCTTGTTCGCGTACCACCAGTGTTGAATAGTTTATCCTTGTCTACCCAGGCGATTCCCCTGAGGATTTTGTAGGTTGTGATCATGTCAACCCTGACTCTTCTGTCTTTCAATGTCGTAAGGTGCATTTCCCGCAGCCTTTCCTCGTAACTCATGCCTCTTAGTTCTGGGACTAGTCTAGTGGCATAGCTTTGAGGTTTTTCCAGCTTCGTCTTGTGCTTGACAAGGTACGGGCTCCATGCTGGGGCCGCATACTCCAGGATTGGTCTTACATATGTGGTATACAAGATTCTGAATGATTCCTTACACAGGTTCCTGAAGGCAGTTCCGAATATTAACCAGCCTCGCATATGCCACAGACGTTATTCTTTTTACGTGCGTTTCAGGAGACAGGTTTGGTGTGATATCAACTCCTAGGTCTTTCTCTCTGTCTGTTTCATTAAGCACTTCATCTCCTATTCTGTATCCTGTGTCTCGCCTCCGGTTTCCACTGCCTAGTTTCATTACTTTGCATTTACTCAGGTTGAACTTCAACAGCCATTTGTTGGACCATTCATTCAATCTGTCTTGGTCATCTTGTAGCCTCCTATTATCATACTCTGTTTCAGTCCTCCTCATAATTTTTGCCTCATCAGCAAACATTGAGAGAAACGAGTCTATACCCTCTGGGAGATCATTTACATATATCAGAAACAGTATAGGTCCACACCCCCTCACATTGACTCATTGTCTCCTGTTGCTTAGGTACTCCTTTATCCAATGGAGTACCTTCCCTTTCACTCCAGCCTGCCTCTCCAGCTTTATCACTAGCCTCTTGTGTGGTACTGTATCATAGGCTTTCTGACAATCCAAACATATGCAGTCTGCCCTCCCTTCTCTTTCTTGCCTGATTTTTGTTGCCTGGTCGTAGAATTCAAGTAACCCTGTGAGGCAGGACTTGCCATCCCTGAACCCATGTTGATGCTGTGTTACAAAGTTCTTTCGCTCCAGATGTTCCACTAACATTCTTCACACAATCATTTGCATCAGCTTGCATGGTATGCAGGTTAGGGACACTGGCCTGTAGTTCAGTGCCTCCTGTCTATCCCCTTTCTTGTATATCGGGACTACGTTAGCTGCTTTCCATATTTCTGGCAATTCCCCTGTTGCCAGTGATTTGTTATACACTATGGAGAGTGGCAGGCACAGTTCTTCTGCTCCTTCCTTTAGTATCCAAGGGGAGATTCCAACTGGGCCTATAGCCTTTGTCACATCCAACTCTAGTAAATACTTCCTTACTTCCCCGCTGGTAATCTCAAACTCTTCCAGTGGTTTCTGGTTAACTATTCTCTCTCTTATCTCTGAAATTTCTCCTTGCTCTATGGTGAAGACCTCCTGGAATTTCTTATTCAGTTCCTCACACACTTCCTTGTCGTTTGTAATGAATCCTTCTTCCCCTATCCTTAATTTCATAACCTGTTCCTTTACTGTTGTTTTTCTCTTGATGTGACTGTGCGGCAATTTAGGCTGAGTCTTTGCCTTGCTTGCGATGTCATTTTCGTATTGTCTTTCTGCCTCTCTTCTCACCCTGACATGTTCATTCCTTGCATTCTGGTATCTTTCTCTGCTCTCCAGTGTCCTGTTATTCCTATAGTTTCTCCACGCCCTTTTACTTTGCTGGTTAGCTAGCCTATATCTCTGATTAACCCATGGGTTTCTCATCTTCATTTCACTGTTTTCCTTTTTGACTGGGACAAACTTGTTTGCTGCGTCCCTGCACTTTTGCGTGTTGTAATCCATCATGTCATCATGTCTTGGGCCGTCTTTCCCCTGAGCTCTGTTTCCCATGCTATATCTGTTTGAAATTTTCTTATCTCCTCATAGTTTCCCTTCCGAAATGCCAGCCTTTTCTTTTCAGTATCCCTCCTCGAGTTCAATAACCTTCTTCAATCCGGTACTCAAACGCCAGTACACTGTGGTCGCTCATTCCTACTGGGTCCTCAAAACCGATTTCTCTTGTCGGAGTCGTTCAGATTGAAGACTAAATCGAATCTCGCTGGTTCGTCATTTCCTTTCATCCTTGTGGGTTCTCTGACATGCTGGGTTAAAAAGTTTCTAGTCACCACCTCGAATAATTTGGCTCTCCACGTATCCTCGCCTCCATGCAGGTTCCTTGTTCTCCCTGTCTGTGATTGTGTAGCCCAGATCAATTCCTGCTAGCGGGAAAAACCGGCTCTCTCTATTATGTTAATGGTGGCCATGTTGTTTCTATCATATTCCTGTCTGGGTCTTCCGTCATTTGGTGGCGGGTTATACATGACTGCGGCTATAATTTTTTGTCCTCCAGTTGTTATGGTACCTGTTATGTAGTCACTGAAACCTTCACAACCCTGAATAACCATCTCCTCAAAATCCCAGCTATTTCTTACCAGCAGAGCTAAACCACCACCTCCTCTTCCTTCTCTCTCTTTCCTCACAGCACAGTAGTCCTGTGGAAACACTGCATTTGTTACATACACACAACACGTGTGTGTGTACTCAACTAGTTTTCCTTGCAGGGGTTGAGCTCTGGCTCTTTGGTCCCGCCTCTCAACCGTCAATCAACAGATGTACAGATTCCTGAGCCTATTGGGCTCTATCATATCTACACTTGAAACTGTATATGGAGTCAGCCTCCACCACATCACTTCCTAATGCATTCCACTTGTCAACCATTCTGACACTAAAAAAGTTCTTTCTAATATCTCTGTGGCTCATTTGGGCACTCAGTTTCCACTTGTGTCCCCCAGTGCGTGTGCCCCTTGTGTTAAATAGACTGTCTTATCTGCCCTATCAATTCCCTTGAGAATTTTGAATTTGGTGATCATGTCCCCCCTAACTCTTCTGTCTTCCAACGAAGTGAGGTTTAATTCCTGTAGTTTCTCCTCGTAGCTCATACCTCTCAGCTCGGGTACTAGTCTGGTGGCAAACCTTTGAACCTTTTCCAGTTTAGTCTTATGCTTGACTAGATATGGACCCCATGCTGGAGCCGCATACTCCAGGATTGGTCTGACATATGTGGTATATAATGATCTGAATGATTCCTTACACAGGTTTCTAAAGGCCGTTCTTATGTTAGCCAACCTGGCATATGCTACTGATGTTATCCTCTTGATATGAGCTTCAGGGGACAGGTCTGGCGTGATATCAACCCCCAGATCTTTCTCTCTCTCTGACTCTTGAAGTATTTCATGTCCCAAATGATACCTTGTATCTGGTCTCCTGCTTCCCTCCCCTATCTTCATTACATTACATTTGCTTGGGTTAAACTCTAACAACCATTTGTTCGACAATTTCTGCAGTTTACCAGGCCTTCTTGAAGCCTCAAGCAGTCCTCCTCTGTCTTAATCCGTCTCATAATTTGGGCGTCGTCAGCAAACATTGAGAGGAATGAGTCTATGCCCTCAGGGAGATCATTTACGTATATCAGAAACAGGATAGGTCCGAGTACGGAGCCCTGTGGGACTTCACTGGTGACTTCACGCCAATCTGAGGTCTCACCCCTCACTGTAACTCTCTGCTTCCTATTGCTTAGGTACTCCCTTATCCACTGGAGCGCCCTACCAGTTACTCCTGCTTGTTTCTTCAGCTTATGCATCAACCTTTTATGGGGTACTGTGTTAAAGGCTTTCCGACAGTCCAAAAAAATGCAGTCCGCCCATCCTTCTCTTTCTTGCTTAATCTTTGTCACCTGATCGTAGAATTCTATTAAGCCTGTATGGGAAGATTTACCCTCCCTGAACCCATGTTGATGGGTTGTCATGAAGTCGCTTCTCTCCAGATGTGTTACTAGGTTTTTTCTCACAACCTTCTCTATCACCTTGCATGGCATACATGTTAAGGACACTGGCCTGTAGTTCAGTGCCTCTTGTCTGTCACCCTTTTTGTATATTGGGACTACATTAGTAATATTTTTGGTAGTTCTCCCGTTTCCAGTGACCATGGAGAGTAGCAAGCAGAGTGCTCCTGCACACTCTTTCAATACCCATGGTGAGATTCCGTCCGGCCCAACTGTTTTTCTCAGGTCCAGCTCCAATAGGTGCTTCTTGACCTCATCTCTTGTAATTTCGAACCTTTCCAAGGTCGCCTGGTTTCCTGCCACCTCTCCTAGCGCCGTGATTTCTCCCTGTTCTATTGTAATACTGGAATGTTCTATTCCAGGTTCTCCTGGAACCTTTTGTTGAGTTCTTCACACACCTCCCTCTCATTGTCAGTGTACCTGTCCTTGCCCGTCCTAAGTTTCATCACCTGTTCCTTCACTGTTGTCTTCCTCCTGATGTGACTGTGTAGTAGCTTTAGTTCGGTCTTGGCTTTATTAACTATCATTTTCATACCTTTTCTCAGCTGCTCTTCTCACACTAAGATACTCGTTCCTGGTTCTCTGGTATCTCTCTCTACTTTCTGGTGTTCTGTTATTTCGGAAGTTCCTCCACGCCCTTTTGTTCAGCTCCTTTGCTTTCATACATTCCCTGTTATTAAACCACGGATTCTTCTTTTGCTTCTCTGTTTTTTCCTGTCGGGCTGGAACAAACATGCTTACAGCCTCCAGACACTTTTGGGTGACATAGTCCATCATGTCTTGTACGGACTTGGTTCTGAGTTCTGTGTCCCAATGTATATCCCTTAGGAATTCATTCATCTCATCATAGTTTCCCTTTCGGTACGCCAGCCCTTTGTTTCCCAGTTTTTTTGGGGGGTGATCATTCCTAGCTCAACCAGGTATTCAAAGCTCAATATACTATGATCACTCATTCCCAGGGGGGCTTCCAACTTAACTTCCCTTATTTCCGACTCATTTAGGGTAAATATCAGATCAAGCAAGGCTGGTTCATCCCCTCCTCTCATTCTTGTCGGTCCCTTGACGTGTTGACTTAGAAAGTTTCTTGTTGCCACATCCAGCAGCTAAGCTCTCCATGTGTCTGATAGTCCATGTGGGTCTCTGTTACCCCAATCTATCTTCCAATCGTTGAAGTCTCCCATTATTAGTAGTCTGGATCCGGTCCTGCTGGTATGTGTTCCCTACTTGAACTTCTATGTACTTATTTACGTATCCAGAAATGTGTGTGTGTGTGTGTGTGTGTGTGTACTCACCTAATTGTACCCACCTAATTGTGCTTGCGGGGGGTTGAGCTTTGGCTCTTTGGTCCCGCCTCTCAACTGTCAATCAACGGTGTACAGATTTCTAGGCCTACTGGGCTCTATCATATCTACATTTGAAACTGTGTATGGAGTCAGCTTCCACCACATCACTTCCTAGTGAATTCCATTTACTAACTACTCTGACACTGAAAAAGTTTTTTCTAATGTCCCTGTGGCTCATTTGGGTACTCAGCTTCCACCTGTGTCCCCTTGTTCGCGTCCCTCCAGTGTTGAATAGTTCATCCTTGTTTACCCGATCGATTCCCCTGAGGATTTTGTAGGTTGTGATCATGTACCCCCTTACTTTTTCTGTCTTCCAGTGTCGTAAGGTGCATTTCCCCCAGCCTTTCCTCATAACTCATGCCTCTTAGTTCTGGGACTAGTCTAGTAGCAAACCTTTGGACTTTTCCAGCTTCGTCTTGTGCTTGACAAGGTACGGGCTCCATGCTGGGGCCGCATACTCCAGGATTGGTCTTAAATATGTTGTGTACAAGATTCTGAATGATTCCTTACACAGGTTCCTGAACGCCGTTCTGATGTTAGCCAGCCTCGCATATGCAGCAGACGTTATTCTCTTTATGTGGGCTGCAGGAGACAGGTTCGGTTTGATATCAACTCCTAGATCTTTCTCTCTGTCTGTTTCATTAAGTACTTCATCTCCTATTCTGTATCCTGTGTCTCTGGCCTCCTGTTTCCACTGCCTAGTTTCATTACTTTGCATTTACTCGGGTTGAACTTCAACAGCCATTTGTTTGACCATTCACTTAGTCTATCTAGGTCATCTTGTAGCCTTCTACTATCATCCTCTGTTTCAATCCTCCTCATAATTTTTGCATCGTCGGCAAACATTGAGAGGAACGAATCTATACCCTCTGGGAGATCATTTTCATATACCAGAAACAGTATAGGTCCAAGGACTGACCCCTGCACGCGCGCGTGTGTGTGTGTGTGTGTGTGTGTGTGTGTGTGTGTGTGTGTGTGTGTGTGTGTGTGTGTGTGTGTGTGTGTGTGTGTGTGTGTGTCTGTGTACTCACCTAATTGTACTCATCTAATTGTGCTTGTGGGGGTTGAGCTCTTTGGGCACGCCTCTCAACCGTCAATCAACAGGTGTACAGGTTCTTGAGCCTATTGGGCTCTATCATATCTACACTTGAAACTGTGTATGGAGTCAGCCTCCACCACATTACTTCCTAATGCATTCCTTTTGTCAACTACTCTGACACTAAAAGAGTTCTTTCTAATATCTCTGTGGCTCATTTGGGCACTCAGTTTCCACCTGCCAGTAAGATAAGAAGGAGGTTCTTGTGTGGATCAGAGTTAATTAGTGTTATCACAAAATTCTCAAATTGTAACTCCTATGATGAAGTGACTTATAACTAGTAGATCCATTTAAGGACTCATATTTTGATGCTATTATGAACTTTAACTTTTGAGAGGAGATTCCAGATTGCCAGGTTTATCAGTCAATTTGAACTGATAAACTTGAACAGAACAATTTGAGCTGAGTCATTGTGGACTCTGACAAATGGCAAAGTCGGTAAACTCGTCTACATATGTTAGTCATTGTGGACTCTAATTTCAGTAGTAAGTTTCTTGACTCTGTCATATATTTAGTCATGGTGGACTTTGACTTCTGAGAAGAGTTTTTCTACTTTGCCATTTGCCAGTCCAGTTGGGACTTAGTTTTTCTGAAAGCAAAGTGATATTTCACTGACTTGAGTTTATTGATGTTCATGCTGAGACATTACCACCCATTCTGGTTATGTAACGTCACCACCCACCATGTTCAAAAATTAGCAGCAAGACCTATGCTGTTTAGTGTACCCATGTTACTAGGTTATCTTTGCTTAGTGGCAAGTCACTAAGGTGACAAGTCACAAGGTGCAAGTCACCTGCGGTGACTTGCACCTTGTGTTAACTTACTTAATTTTAGGTACGTATAAATATTGTAAATAAGTTGTGTCGTGTGAATAAGTTCACCCCCAGTAATCTGATGGATTTTACTTAAATTTTCACTCAACCCTAGACATTTTGAACCTACATGTTTGAGGCCAGGAGGTTCACTAATTTTTGCTGGAAAGTTCTATTCCACGAGCCTTGCTTGGGAACATTACATAACAGGGACGCAACAATCTTTGCAGTATCTGAGAAGCAGGGCCCTAAGACACAGATGAGGTGGATGGACAAGGAACAGAAGATGCAGGTAGCAGTGCAGAAACAGTAGTTGTTACGATTCTAGTAGCAGGAGATATGGGAGAAAAAAGAAGTCATGGGGTAGGATTCCATAACTAGGTATTGAATGCGACTGTGCACGATCAGATGGAACTAAATCTGGATGGAGAGAGGTAGAAGTTCGACCAGAAGGAGACATAGTAGATGAATGAGCAGAACCCCTGGAGTACCGAGCCGAAAGTAGATACATGAAAGAAATCATCTGGTATATTGAGTGGTGACAATCCATGGAGTAGAAAGAGCCTATTAATTGTCTGTACAAATAGGGGGTTAGCAGATCCAGAAAGTCTCTCAGCAAGACGAATAAGGATAAACGCAGGAGAGATATCTGATGCAGCAAGTGACAATCGGAGTGGTGGTGGTGGTGGTTGGTTGGAAGGAGAAGGTTGCAAAGAGTCTCCCCAAGCAATATTCTGGTGGGGAGAAGCACTACATTTGGGAACAGAGGTACCTGGTAAGGCAGAAATACTGCTAATTGAATATCAAATGTAGGGGACAGCTGAGAGGACGGAAGTGCCCCAGACTGGACCTGTGTGTTGGTGGAGGTTTGCCTAGCCTCCTGCGTTTTCCGAATCTTCATATGCCTGTGGGAACACTCAGGGAAAATAGCAGTATGGTCACCTTCACACATGGTGCACTTTAAACTGTCGTAGTCACAGACTCTATAGTTGTGGTCTAAAGAGCATCTACTACACTTGCCTAAGTGTAGGGTACACCGGAGGGTATAGTGGTCATAGAGAAAACATTTATAGCATTGCTGGAAGTGGTAAAATCTTTCTTTCTGAATATGTGTAGGCTGCACAAAAATACCTAAACACTAGAAACATCGAGTTTCCACAAAATCAGCACTTTCAGGTGAGGCAAATAATATTTTCGGTGTTTGTCGTTGGTTATTTTCCTTAAGAATGATATGTCCTTTCAGCCTGATAACGTCAGGGAGGATGAAGTATGAGGCCAGAAGCACGCAGTGCGTCAATCAATTAAGAGCGCCTGGCTGGTAAAGAGGAGTAAAGCACCACAGTCGCCATCTTCCCCCACATCAACGAGGGACACACTCGCGACGCCACTAATAATATCCATCACTTCATCTCAGTTGTACTGGTCGGCTTCCCGGAAGCCTACTTTCCATTGTATATCATGTCACTGTCACTAGGTACCATGAGCAAATGTAGAACCCACTCACTGTGTTTACACTGTGCTCAAGCGTCAGACACACATCCGGACACACATCGATGGCAGCTAGCACTAACCTGCAATGACGGCCGTCCCTAGAGCACGTGTAGAAGTGACCCCCTCACCAGCCGCCAGTTCATCCTCAACGTTCCTACTGTAACTGCATCCCCCACTCCACGACCCCAGAAAATCACTCATACTGTACCTACGGTATCTAAACATCCAACGAACACCGCACCGTACACAGATGATTCATCAGTTGAAGATATCTCAGTGTCTTATCCTCCCCAGCCCTACACGATACGAAACCTACAGCCCTGAGGATTTCCTATTCCAAACCTCTTCTACAAACTCTACCGACATTACCGCCATATCTACAAGAAGCAGAGCGAAGAAGAAGTTTAAGAAGATGATCTCCTAGGAAAGAACCTCACCTGTAGAAGCCAGAAGACAGAAGAAAGAAGAACGAGGTTCCACGAAAGATGCCAAACAACTCAACTCTAACCTGTTGCTTCATTTCAACGTATGTGCACACCAGGATCGCTCCACAGTATCATTACCAAGTTCATATCCACGGTGGTTGGGCCACCGAGCTGTATCTCCCTCCTCCGACTTGTATCCTGTTCCCTGCTCAAGCTCTCTGCACCCTCGTCCCTGCCTTCAGTCCCCTGCTTACCAGCTCTATGATCATTAAAATTGGAATCCCGCAGTTGTCGACACCAAACAATAAATGCTTAATATCACTATGGAAAATGGTTTTGGTACAATAATGTTATAATGTAAACTGGATGTTGTGAACATCATTAACATCTAGAGGTTGAAACTATGAAAAAGTCGTTTTGGTACAAACTTTGGTTATTACGAATGGAGAGGTCTGGACAGAACCTGAGCAGCCCGTACACAGCTTCCAGGTTGGATGTGTTCACCGCCACATGAAGAGCTGTGTTTCCTGTCCAGAGAGAAATAATGTCATGTTATTTAAAGTTATTCGATAAATATTATGTATTTTTGGAAAAAAACTTCAACATGAAAAACATGGAAAAAGCTTTTCAAGAAAGTAAAAGCGTAAGAATAAAGGGAACTGCATAAGGAATATTGGGCCACATGAGGCAGTACATATTTATATCCATCGATCCAACATCTATTATATACCAGGTAATGTGATCCATACATTCAGCAACCTTATTTCCAAAACAGTTTTTTCACAAATCATTCCTGAAACTTAACTTATAGAATCTATATATATTTTTTCCGTGTTGATATATTTGAAACGTTATTTACACCCCCTCTGTTATATCCGCCATCAGTTTAAGTACTAGGTTTTACACAAGTGGGTATAGGAACAAATAACTATACCCAATTGTGACTATTGGTATCACTTAACAGAAAGTCAATAGGTCTTCCTTACAGGAGTCTGCTATTAACTCCTGTTAGGAGGCTGAGAGCTTTCTCTTACCATAGGACATGGTAATCTTTAGACACTTGTTTTCCATTTAGCACGACCTGCCAATAAGTTGAAAACCAGGTACCCAATCACTGCTGGGTGAACAGTGGCGAACAGTTAAATACTCAAACGTGGGCACATTACTGGCGAGGTGTAGGGGGAGAGTGTTGTTACCACGACACCACTTATACCAGTCTCCAGCTAAAAGCTGAACCACGCACAGTACGAAAACGTCTTTCCATCGTTACTGCAGCTGACACCTGCATTGTTCTGGATCCAGCCCTCGCTCGTGGTATTCCCAAACAGGTACCAGACCTTACCAAGTGAAAGTTCGGTTCAGAGGTAACCACAAGTAAACCTGGAAGTACTTGAGAAACTTGGCAACGTTGCCGATAAAGCGCCGATTGATATCAGCGACAAACGAGTTGGAGCTGAACTATTAATTTTCAGTGAAGAGGTCCTTGAAAAGTTTTTACCTCAGAACACCAAACAGCCATGCAGACAGCAAACCTCTAGCTCTTCCCACCAACACACTAATTGGCCAAAATTACCATTTTCATCACAAGAATATACACTTGGTTATCTGAAAAATCAACCAACGAAATAGTGCAGAGCATCAATGAACAGAACCCTTCATTTAATGCAATTTCAGCTAAACTCTTCCGAAATAAGTCAAACCTCTATCCAAAATTGAATCTGACCTTTACCACTGTTGCTGAAGCGAACTTCGCCTACGAAGATTGATTCAGATGATTCAGCGTCTGCACAGCACACAACCAGACACAGAAATAGAAGTTCTATAAACTGAGGATATGTAACAAATGATTCAAATACGAGGACTACACGAACAAGTGCACTCTGCTAGCAGGAAAATGTAGCATTTGCTCACATTTGGATTGCCATATGTTCCTGTTTTCCAAGAAATATCCTGGTTTTAGGTTTACAAATTTTCATCCGGGAAGAATTTAATTTTTTTTCCAAAAGTCCGGAATTTCAGCATCTATCACTTAAAAATTATCTATATATATATATTTACCGAGTTCAACAAAATCTGTAGTCTGTAACGAGGGAAAGATCTCTACAGATCTCGTAGTTTTCGCCAGCTGGTAAATTTTGCCTACTTGGCTGATATAGTGCAAGTAGTACTTTTAAATAATTAATGATGTAGCCATATAATAAATGACTATTGCATATATTTATTGGCATTTTTATTATCTTGTGTTTCAGGCAGTTATGCATTTTTTAGTAATAATGTAGCCATTTTGGCTATATAATTTACGTGTATTGGCAACTGCTAACGCTGGCGGTGGTATTTTTTTTTTATTTATATAAAAAATCTGAATACAAATCAGAATACAAAATCAGAATACAAAACACAAATCAAAGAAAGAATAGAACAATAATACATAAACTATACACAATCATCATAAAGCAAACACATAGCACATGAAAGAGACAAAGAACAGTAAGTATTGAGAAAAAAAACATAACACAGGGACAGTAATACAAAACACTCTGATAATCAAAAGGGGAGGAGAATAAAGCAGAACCCCTAGCACCCCAAACCCCACACAGAGCAACACAAAATACATATGAGGCATGCTCCAGAAACAGAGCAGCAAACAAGCACACATACCATAAATAACATAAAAGGCACAAAAAAGGAACAAAGCACACAACTATCACAGGGCAAACAAAAAGGCACACGCAGGAGCCAGGGAAAGAATAAAAGCCACACCCACGCACAAACACACCAAACCGAACACACAACCACAGGAGCAAACACAACAGAAACGAAACAACCACACACACACCACACAACCACAGGAGCAAACACAACAGAAACGAAACAACCACACACACAGACACCCTGCCCAACCCCCGCCGAGGAAGCCCACCGGAGGGCTGGGAACCGAAGATGAAACAGAACAAGACCCACCCACCCAACCCACAGACAACACCCTAGAGCCCAACCCACGACCAGTCACCCAAAAGCATCCCCACGAACATACGCACCAGTAAGCCAACCGCAAAAATCCCCCAGAAAAGCATGCTGCAGCCACACCAGGTGTACCGCAAGCGGCCTCTCAAAAAACCCAAAACCCTATCAACCCCATAACCCTCCCTCCGACCAACCCACACACAATACACATTGTCAGCCCTAAGAAAACATAACGTATTCCGTAACCTGCGAGAGCCCTGCGGAAAAGACAAAAACAAAAATTGCAAAAACCCACCCCGATACCCCGGCCCACAAACCACAGCCAACACATCCCAAAACGAATCAAGCAAACCACTCAACCGCTCACAAAAATAGAAAACATGCAACTGAGTCTCAGGCAACCCACAGTGGACACACACAGCAGAGGCGCACAAACCCAGCATGCACAACCGTTCATTTGTCGCTAACGACAAATGTAACACGCAAAACAACAACTCCCGTTGCTGCGGCACTAAAAATCGCGCCCCCAACGTCGCCCACACCTCCCCCCAATCCCAACACGGGAATAAAGCCTCCACCCGCGGCCGAACACGACGAAACAAAATCCCATAAATCCCCTTAACCAAAAGAGACTTAAAACCCGGACAACGGCAGACAGCCCTGAGAATATCCACCACCCAAGAGTAAACAGGAGGGGTACAGAAGGCCACCTCCCGACAACCACCGAAATCTACCAAAAACCTAAACCTAACCGAACAATAATAAACACACAAAGCATTGAGCCCCCCACACATCGCCAATCCCTGACGCAACGAGACTCAGAATAGCGCCCGGGCTCTGGTAAACACATCCAGAATACCAACCCCACCCTCCTGCACAGCTAACACCAACGTCGAGCGACGAACCGGGTGGTAATGTCCACACCACACGTACCTATAAACCTGATGTTGCAACCCCAGAGCTAGCCGGCGATCCAGGGGAAAACACCGAGCCATGAACCAAACACGCGGCAAAATCATGCAAGTAACCAGCAACGCCCGCTGATAATTCGTCAACGGGCGCGCAGCCAACAACCCAACCACAAAACCAACACTACGCGAAACCGCACCCCAATTATATTTCAAAGAACGTTCGTAGGAAGCGAACCAGGTGATCCCCAGAACACGGAGAGAGGAGACCACCGGAAACCAAGACCCCTCCCACACAAGGCGAGAGGACCACCCACCGATACCCAGAAGACCGGACTTGACACAATTAACTTGGGCTCCAGTGGCCAACTCAAACCTCTCAACCATGGCCTGGACCGCTCCAACAGAACCCTCCGAGGCTACGAACAGGACGGTATCATCCGCATAACCGCAGATGGGTAACCGAAGACCAGACGGCAGCCGTGGTGGGGGGGGGGGGGGGTGCGGATCAACGCACAGGCCTTGACCACCCAAAAAAAAAGGATCCTGAAAGAGCACATAGAGGGGCATAGAAAGCGGACAACCCTGCCGCACCGAATGGCGCACAGGGAAAGGGGCACTCAAGAACCCTTTAATGCATAGCCGGCTGCAACACCGAGCGTACAACATACGCACCCAATGAACAAACAAAAGCGGAAACCCAAGCCGCTCTAACACGCGAAAAGCAAAGGCTAAAGACACACGGTCGAAAGCCTTCGACCAATCCAGGCAGAGCATCGCCGCCGACGAGCGGGAGCCCGACACATACAGAAGCACATCCCAAAACAACGCATTGCACTGCAGTAACGAACGACCTGGAACACCACAAAACTGTTCCATAGAAACAGCAGACGCAACATCACGGCAACACCGACCAGTCAAAACCTTTGACAGGATCTTATAGTCCACATTCAACAACGTAATGGGCTTCAGTTCGAGAAGAACCGCAAATCGCCCGGCTTCGGGAGTAACTGCACAATCCCAACGCACTGAGACACACACAGGCAGAATGCACCCCCGAAGGCAAGCCCGGACCACCTCCAAAAAAACTCCCCCCAACACATCCCAAAAGGCAACATAAAACACGACAGGAAGACCATCCAAGCCCAGCACCTTCCCAGAATGAAACAACCTGACCACATCGAAAAGTTCCCCCAACGAAACATCTGCCACCAAACCAACACAATCCTCAGCAGACAAACCTGGAACGCACCAATTCAAAAAACCATCCGCAAGCGCGGGGTCCCCCTATCCACCTTCTCATAGAGCGCAGCCAACTCCTGCCGAACCTAATGCAACACACCACCGGTGTCCAAAACAACGGACCCATCTGGCCATTGCAGAGCCGTAAAAAGAACAGAGTCCTGCGCAGCCTTCACCTTCCCTAAAAGAAACATAGAGAAATGTACCCCGTCAACACGCTCACCCACATGAGCACGCACACGAACACCCTCAGCCCACTCCTCCCGCAGACCACAAATACGCGCCTTGCACTCCGCAATCTCCCCAAAACAGTCAATACCAGCATTGTACCACACGTACAACTGCGAAAGCCTCACCTGTAACAACCACAGTAACCCAAACCTCCCAGCAGCCTCACGTTTGGCAACCACCCGAAAAAAACAACCGACACTGCACCTTACACCACTCTCACCAATCCGAAACAGAGAGAAACTCAGAACGCTGAGCCAGACCCCCGACCCACCATTCCCGAAACTGCTCACAAACCCGCGGACAACGCAGCAACCCACAATTCAGCTTCTACCACCGCGCACCGACCCGCACCTGACTGGGCACACCAACCCGAACCACCACTAAACTATGGTCAGAGAATGCAATCGGGACAGGGTGAAAAGCAAACATAGAACACCCCCCGCCAGAAACATACACCCAATCAATCCTCGAATGCGCCCCACGCGCAGCAAAAGTAAAGGATAACTTGCCCCCACAGAGCACAGCAGCAACCCAGAAACCGCAAGAACGCACCACCTCCTGCAGCGCACCCGAGACATTATGCGGGCGGGCGCCACTACAGTCCCGCACACTCATCACACAATTAAAATCCCCACCAAAAATCAAACTCCGCATGTCATGATGCAGGAAAGGGAGAAGCCCCACCCAAAAAAAACTCCTCCCGCTCCTGATGGCGCACCACCCCAGAGTGGGCGTACATCGTCAGGAACGAAATGACGACCCAAAAAAACTCAACCCCCACAAACAAAATCCGCACATCCTCATCCATCTCCGTGTGAAGCACGGAGAAGGAAGCCCTCCTAGAAAATAAAATCATCGTCCCCCCGAAAGACGACCTCGACGGGTTGAGCACAACATGAAAATGCACACTCAATCACTGCAACACAGACACATCACGAAAATTATGCTCCTGGATCAGAGCCACATCCACGCGCTGCTCCTGCAGAACATCCAACAGACCCAACTGGACCCCAAGATCATTCAAACCTCTAACATTCAAAGTCGCACATACAACAGAGGACGCCATTGGGAGAACCTCAGGACACCCCCAACCCGACGCGCCGCTCAGGAGACACAACCGCACTCGCAGCGGGAGCCACACCCACACCACAACCCCCCCCCCCGCCGCACCCTGAAAGACGATCGACCGCCTTAACAATCAACGGATGGACACCACCCGACGAGGGCTCCCCAGGCACTGGTGACACCATCCACGTCCTCCGCCGCCTCGAGCCCGACGCCATACTCATCGCCAGACCCCTCTTCTGAAGGGGGAGGAGGAACCCACGGGAGAAGTGGAGGGAGGAGCACCAGCCAAAGCCACACCATCTGAAGCCTCGATCCTCTTCCCAGGGGGCCCATGGCCATGCGACCGATCCCATGGAGCGCGCTTCCGTTGAGGAACAGAAGATCCCAGCGCAACCACAGGAAGCACAGCACCACTAAACGCAGCCGGCGGCACCACTTCACCAGCTGCAGGAACACCACAGGGCTGTCCATCAGGAGACACCATAGCAACACCACCCCCGGCCTCGGGCAACGCCCCAGCCACATCACACAAGCCGCCCTTCGACCCCACACCACACGCGTCGGACGCCAAGATGTCACACAGGACGCTATGCACCTCCGCCGCCACCAGCAAAGGCACACTTGAAGCAGGAGCCGCGAGAACAGTAGAGTCGACTGGCAAAGCGGAGGGACCAGCAGCAGACGTAGAGACAGGGACAACAGGGGAAGACATCTCTCCAAGTGCGCCCATAGAGCCTGGTTCCACAGGGGGCACCCCAGCCTCCGGCAAAAGCGGAAAATCATCCCCATGGAACACGGATGGGTCTGCCGAGCGAGGGGCATGGCAAGCAGCAGCGAAATGTCCCACCTCACAACACCAGAAGCAGGAGCGAGTCTGACCCCTGGTAAAACACACGCATGTAAAATCCACACACAGCCACCCAGGAGGGAATAGCCCCAAAGAGCTGCATGCGCAAAGTACGCGCACCCATACGGAGCCCCTTCAGGCGTGCACTATGCAGACAGGTATGACGGTGCCCCACCACTTCACCATACCGACGGAACGCAGCGCACAGCTCATCCTCAGGAAACTGCACCGGTGCACCATGGACACTTACAAACGTCAGGGCTCCCCAGGGATCTGAGACCTCCACCGCCACAGCAGAATCCGGAAGTACATGCGTCTGCGTACCCCAGCAGCGCACAATCAATTGATACACACTCGCCGAGGAGAACGTCACCGCAACCCGGCTAGGAGAAAGTTTCTCTAAACTGTAGAGATCAGGGTACTCCATTCTCAGAACGTCCATAAGGGCAACCTCCACCAAGGGCCAGTCAACGGGCGCCGAGAAATCAAGCTGGGTGGTGAGGACCCGATGAACATGGCCACCATTAGCCGACGCCATAACACCCGCCAGGCCCTGGCCAATGGCCGCACCCCACCGTCAACAAGACGACCACCACGCAGCAGCTACAGGTCAACATTGACAGCCCGGGCCGAACGTCAGCGCCCTCCAGTAGCAGAGCGGCGAATCCTGGTAAAATGGTCGCCCAGTGTTACGGCCTCACTAAGCCGGTAACCGGGATCTTTTCATATACAACTTAATATGGGGCCTCAGTGCCTCTTCTTACCAGATCCTACCCCGAGTCATAGATCAGTTATTAAGAACTGGCAGTAATAGTCAATCTAAAGAGAAAAGGGGAAGGGGTAAATAACACTAAACAAAACCCTCACCAAGTGTACTTCATAACTATATATACACATATGTACAGCACATAACACCACAGGTGTAACTTCCACACACGACACAACAAACGAACGTCTGCGACCTTCTAACCCGGCGAGTCCATTTCTATCTTCTATCATACACCACTCAAGATACCCTCCCTGAGTCTGTGTTCTTTGGAACTCACGCCAGCGAGTTCACCGTTCTAAGTGAATCATGAGCCAGTCCTCGATAGTATCGTCACAGTGTCAAAACACCACTTCTACTCTCGAGCAACACGCTGGCAGAGGTCTCCAACAACACACTGGCAGAGGTCTCCGGCAACACGCTGGCAGAGGTCTCCAGCAACACGCTGGCAGAGGTCTCCAGCAACATGCTGGCAGGTTTCCACACAGGCTTCAACTATAACAAGTCTTAACAGACGGACATTAATTCCATCTTGTAACTCAACTGGGCTCTCCAGGAATACGTCGGTTCAATCACCGACGTATTACCTGGGTATATTTCTTCACTGATGTCCTTCCCTGGGTATCACAGATAAATCGCAGTCAACACCGACTCGGCCCACTGGTTCCTACTAGAACATGTCTTGAGATCAGGACTGCCCTGGGTGAACTGATTTCTGTAGACCAAGGTACCCTCCACATCACTTATGAAGAGTAAAAATAGAATATTAAGAAGGAAACAACATAGGTGGCAGTAAGATTACAGCCTTCCACCTGGGAACAGAAAATGGGGTCGTGTACGCTCAACACATGGCACTGACATCGTTACACCACCCCTCCTAAAAGAAATGGGGTCGGGTGTACTCACCATTGGCGTCGACATCGTCACACCAAGCCAGCCAGTCTTAGTCCTGTCTTGAACCAGCCCTGTGGAACGATGGGCTTGTGGACACATTACTACTTGCTCTTTGTAATATGTTGCGGTTTTCCAAAACATAAAAGTCCCTGACAGAACGTCCAAACGAAAATGTAAATTCACTGAAGAGATCCAGAACCGTGCTTCAAGTGAGGCAGGGATGAATGGGAGGAAGAGTGTTTGGGTGCAAATCAGGAACATATGTCTGTGTGGCATTTAGAAGTATTGGTGATTTACAAACACATTTGAACTCTGAATAACAGAAGAGAGCAGTGTGAGAAGAGAGTATCCATCAATGAAGAAGAGAGAATTCATCAATGAAACTGACGGATTATTTTGTCACAAAAAGAATAAAGCAGAAGACGCTATCACTGTTGCACAAGGTACTTGCATTTCACAATGTTGAACACCACCATAGTTTTCTATTCATAAATTGAATGGTCCCCAGGATTATATGCAACTGAAAACTCACATCCGAGAAGTGACTCGAACCGATACTGCCAGGAGCAACGCAACTGGTATGTACAGGATGACTTAATCCACTTGACCATCACGACCGGACACAAGGGAGTGATTGCCGATGCTAAGCTGAAAAAATACTTTTTCTGATTCATAGGTGGCAAAGAAGTTTTCTAGTGCTTGAACAAAGACAAGCAATTGTTACATCAGTGTTTACACCGCATTCTGTTCATGTTGCCTTGAAAGGACTTCAAGAAAATTCAATTGCATAAATGAACAAATCCACAAGGGCCGTGACAAGGATTCGAACCTGCGTCCGAGAGCATCCCAGATGCTGCCTTAATCAACTGAGCTTCGACATGGTCAAAAGGTTATTGAAATCGAAGTTCTACTGAACTTACTGGATCCTGCAGCCTCACCGAGGCACAAACCAGGGTTTTACACAACTTCCCCCATGCACTTGAGCTATGTCAATAGGAAATTCTCTTCGCCCTTACTTCAGGATGGGAAGCTGCCCTTTTTAGATGTAACAGTCATGGAAAGGAGCAGAGGCTTCCACACTGCAATCTAATCTAAGGAAACAAACATAGGAATGTGCCTCAATGCAAATAGTGACTGCCCAGACAGGAGTAATAAGGATGACCCCATAGCGATTTTTTTTTTTTTGAGGGGCCAGTCGTCGATATGTCACAGGGTTTCCAGGTCAAAAATCGTCCATATGTCACAGGTCAAAAGTCATCCATGTGTCACAGGGGTCCCAGGTACATTTTGCCCAGTCGTCCATATGGCGTCAGTTTTTATTATAAATTTTTAGATGGCTCGTTTATGCCATCAGGTTTCATATGAGAAAAGTAATTTCCGAGATTTTAGAAGTATGTTAAGGTTTCTTATGGGGAAAATAATTTCCTAGATTTTAGAAGTTTGTTAAGAGTTCTTAGGGGGAAAATAATTTCAGAGATCATAGAAGTTTGTTAAGAATTTCTTATGAGAAAAATAATTTCAGAGATCTTAGAAGTTTGTTAAGAGTTCTTATGGGAAAAATTCAAAACTTTTCAGAGTTCAGTTTCAGAGACCATTTGTGGAATGATTTTCTTGGGAGTCCATTTAACACCGAAAATTAGTCAGAGACCAGTTTAAGCTCAAATTTCATCAGAGTTCAGTTTAGGCCCCAAAAGTCATCAGAGTTCAGTTTATACCCAAAAATAATCAGAGTTCAATTAACGACAGAAAATTAGTCAGAGACCAGTTCATGCCAAAAATTCATCAGAGTCTGGATGTAGACAGAAATTGGTCAGAGTTCAGTTTAAGCCTGAAAAATTAACAGTCTATTTTCAGACCAATTTTCATCAGAATCCAGTTTATGCTGAAAATTCGTCAGTCCACTTTGAGACCAAATTTTAACGGAGTCCCTTAAAGACCAAAAATTAGTCAGAGTCCACTTTGAGATCAAAATATTTCAGAGTTTTACTCACACCTGCATTCTTAATGAGTTCTTATTGAGGAAATTCAAATATTATCAGAGTTCAATTGATACCAACAAATTTTTAGAGACCATTTTAAGACCAAATTCGTCAGTGACCGCATTTATAAGTGTAGTTTCGCTACTAACAGCCCAATTTGAGTCCAATTCTAAACAGTCATATTTCATACATAGTAAATCAAATTCAGTCAGTAAGCAAGTTCTAGCTCCTATCCCCCGCCTTAGTTCCCTGTCGTATATTCAATACTAACAATCCAATTTCCCTGACATTTTAAACAGTCATTTATCAGACGTAGTAAATCAGATCAAGTCAGCAAGCAAGCTCCAGCACCTGTTTCCTCCTAAGTTTATCCTTGTAACTTCTTTAGTAATAGCCCAATTTTAACCAGTCATATTTCAGACGTAGTAAATAAAATCTAGTCAGTATGCAAGTTCTAGCTCCTGTTCCTGCCTTAGTTTATCCCCATAAATTCTTTACTAACAGTCCAATCCCCCTGAAATTTTAAACAGCCATATTTCAAACGTAGTACAATATGACAATTTAGTTACCGAGCTCCAGCTCTCCTCCCCCACCTTACTTCCCTCTCGTATCTTCGTTAATATCCTATCAATTTCCCTGAAATTTTAACATAGTTATTTCAGAATAGTAAATAAGATCCAAACAATTAACGAACTCCAGCTCCCATCTTCGTCTTAGTCCCCTGTCGTAGATTCAATACTAACAGTCCAATTTCCCTGAAATTTAAATCCCCTATATTCCGTTCGTTTAAATAAGACCAATGCAGTTACTGAGTTCAGCTCTTGTCCTCTGTCCAAGTTAAATCCTGAAAATTCACTATTATCAGCCCAAATCTTCTGAGATTTTAAACCCCAACTACATTTTCAGACCCCTGTAAAATAAATCAAGCAAATTACCGAGTTTCAGCTCATGTCTTCTGTTTAGTTCATCAAAATTAATTCAGATCTTGATGTTCTCCAGTCTATCAAAAGTAAATATCCCGTCCTTTAATACCCTTTTTGTTCTCAGTAATGTAAATAATCACCAACGTGCTAATATTCTCGTGGCCAGATCGCACCTTACCTTTAATACCTTTTGTTTACTCAACAAAGCACGAATCACAAGGTCAAGAATCACACCTTACCCTTTCCTTCTCATCCCTTACCTTCCCCCTCATCTCTCCCATTCCCAAACTTATCCAAGCTTTCAATAATCCTACTGTATTTGTATATTTTCTCTACATTCACTGTGTTCTTTGCACACTCTCCTATGTTTTCTATGTTCACTCCATGTTCTGCAAGTGTTCACAGCATGTTCAGTTCATATTTTTCACTAGTTTTCTTAATTTTTCTGTGTTTTGCCATTTCTTTGTCATGTTTTCATGTTCATCACATGTTCTCTGTAAGTTCATATTCCCCGCAAGTTCAGTGTTCTTCGCATTCTGTTTCATGTTCACTGTGTTCATTGCCACATTCTCCAGGTTCACTGTGTTCATCAGTTTTTCTTACAGGTTTTATGTATTCTCCATATATTCACTATGTTCCCCATATTCTCTTTCATGTTCTTTAAAATCAAATGTACCAAGATATTCTTTCTTAACATACCTTAGCTAAAATCATTTGCCAATCAACTAAAATACTATTCAATTTCATCGTTTCTTAACTAAACTAATTCGTCAATCAACAGAAAATAGCCATGCTCATCATGTTTTCTTAACGTTCCTTAACTAAACTCATTCGCCAATCAACTAAAAAATAGTCACGTTTTGTTATTACCTAACTAAACTTATTCGTCAATCAACTGAAATAGCCAAGTTCATCATCATGTCTTCTTGTCGTTTCTTAACTAAAATAAAACTTCTCTCAACTGAAAATAGTAAAGTGTAGCCTCTTTCTAACACTGTTCTTAACTAAATTAACCTTTCACGTCGCTACAAACAGTCATATGTAACTTATTTCAACACTTTCGTAACTAAAATTATGTGTCGTTAAGTAAAAAATATAGTCAAAGAAATCCTTCAGGACATCAAAGACATTCTTTGAGACATCAAAGACACCCTTTGAGACATCAAAGACACCCTTTGAGACATCAAAGACACCCTTTGAGACATCAAAGGACACAATCAAAGACACTCAAAAATATGAAAATACTACTCATACCCATAAAAGTTATTCTCAGAGTTATCAAAAAGTTAATCTCAGACATCTTCGTCCATCAAAGTTATTCTCAGAGACATCTAAAGTTATTCTCATAGTCATCAAAAGGTATTCTCAGAGTCATCAAAGGTAATCTCTAATTCACTTTCGTTCATCAAAGTTATTCTCTAAGTCATCAAAAATGTGTTCTCTAAGATATCAAAGTCATCAAATGTTATTCTCATATCCTCAAAAGTTAATCTCTAAGACTTCAAAAGTTATTCTCAAAGTCATCAAAGTTATTCTCAGAGACATCAAAAGTTACTCTCTAACTCACTTTCGTTCATTAAGGTTATTCTCTAAGTCATCAAAGTTGTTCTCTAAGACATCAAAGTTATTCTCAGGGTCATCAAAGGTAATCTCTAACTCACCTTCGCTCATGAAAGTTACTCTCTAAGTCATCAAAAGTTAAGACATCATAAAGTTATTCTCAGAGTCATCAGAAGATATTCTCATATCCTCAAAAGTTATTCTCTAAGTCATCAAAGTTAATCTCTGTCATCAATGTTGTTCTGTACGATATCTTTGTTCATCAAAGTTATTCTCAGAGTCATCAAAGGTATTCTCAGAGTCATCAAAACGTATAAAAGTTAATCTCTAAGTCATCAAGGATATTCTCTAAGGCACCTTCGTTATTCAGAGAAGCCTTCTGAGACATCCGCGTTCACAAAGCTGTCCTCAGAGTCATAAAAAAAGTTAATCTCAGTCATCAAAGTTATTCTCTAAGTAATCTTTCGTTCATCAGAGAAGCTTTCTAAGACATCTTCGTGCATCAAAATTGTTCTCAAAGACATCAATGTCGTTCTCTAAGACATCTTCAGACATAAACCATCTCTCCAAAATGCAACTAATTCAGTTTTTCATATCAAACTTACATAACCTAATCTAGCCTAACTTACCTAACCTAGCCTAACTTACCAAACGAAACCTAACATAAATTACCTAACTTGCCTAACCTAGCCTAACTTAACTAACCTAACCTAACTTGATGTAAATTTCCTAACCTAACTTAACCTAACCTAACTTAACCTTACCTAACTGAACTAACTTGACCTAACCCAACCTAACTTAACTAACCCAACCCAACCTAACTTAACCTATCCTTACTTAGGATAACTAACCTAACTTAACTTGCATAACCTAGCCTATCATAACTTAACTAACCTAATCTTACCTAACTTGACTTCCATAACCTATCCTATCCTAACCTAACCTAACCTATCCTAACTTACCTAATCAAACTTACCTAACCTAACTTAACCTAACCTAACTTAACCTAACCTAACTTAACCTATCCTATCTTAACATAAATTACCTAACTTAACCTATCCTAACCTAACTTAACCTAACCTAACTTAGCACTTTAGTCCGGGCATGACGCAGCTTTTCGTCATCCATTTACTGTCAGTAATCTCGGGGATGAAGCAATGCTGCGTCGGCCACTAAAATAATTGCCAAAAATCAGGTTTTATCCAATTTTGGGGGGACTGTTTGGTAACTGTCAACAAGCCGAATGCAATCTGTGACTACAATACAAACATGAAAGGTGTTCATAACTTTGACCAAATGATCAAATATTATCACTTCATAAAGAAAACTCAAAAATGGATGAAGAAAATGACGTTCTATTTTGTGCAAATGGCTATCTACAATGCTTATGTGATTTACAACTACTACACAAAAAATACTAAACTATAATACTATATGTACTAAAATACTAAATACTAAACATTTGTGGGCAGGAATTGGGAGTGTAGCTGGAAGGCGTCTGGGCGCTCACTCGCGGTAAACGCGTGGCGCGTCTTCAACTCGTCGGCGGGTGGAGCGTGACCAGGTTTTTTATTTTATATGCTACTATTCCTCTAGAGAATTCTATTGCGAACCCATTGATATCAAAATGAAAGACCTAGGACGAAAATTGAGGTGACCACAGTGTAAAGAGTGAACATATTTTATCGCTTTTGTGCGCTCCTGGGTAACTCGTTCGCACTTTCTCTGTTTGCTGCGGGTAATTAGCCGGGCTTTTGGAGTTTATATGCATTTAGTGGTGTAGAAAATTCATTTGCGAACACAATGATACTAAATTTAATCTCGCAGGACAAGAATTGAGGTGACAAAGTTAAAGAGAGTATACACTTTTCAGAATTAACACGGGCTCCCGTGAAACACTAGGACCCAAATCGCATAGTTAAGGGGTGGCGCGCGGGGTACGCCAAAGTGTTAACTAACCTAACCTAACTTAACCTATCCTACCTTAACGTAAATTACCTAACTTAACCTAACCTAACCTAACTTACCCAACCTAACCTAACTTAATATAAATTACCTAACTTAACCTTACCTAACCAAACTTGTCCTAACCTAACTTAACTAACCTAACCTAACCTAACTTAACTTACCCAACCTAACTTAATCTAACCTAACTAAACTTGCATAACTTAACCTATGCTAACCCAGCCCAACCTAACCTAACCTAACCCAACCTAACTTAACATAACTTACCTAACCTAACCTATCCTAACCCAACCCAAGCTAACCTAACCCAAGCTAACCTAACCTAACCTAACCCAACTTAACCTAACCCAACCTAACTTAACGTAATTTACTTAACCTATCTTACCTAACCTATCCTAAGATAACTTACCCAAACTGATGTAACCTGATTCACCAAGTCAAACTCACCCAACCAGATATGACCTAACTTACATAAATATTCCCGCTTGTCTTTTTGTGTTTCGTCAATCAATGCCTCATATTCATTTGTTCGTGTCAATAGTTATTTTCTCAAATGGTCATTTATGCATTTCAAGTGCTATTTTTAAAGATTGGGTATTTAAGCATTTCAAAGGATTTATGTTATATATGGGCATTTACTCGTTTCAAGGGTTAATTTCTCAAATGGATGTTTATGCATTTCAAGGGTTATTCGTTAGAAATTTCAGTTTATGCACTTTGTAACCTTTTACTTAAAATTCTTCATGCTGCTCATAAGTTGTATTTATTATGTTATAATTGTTCTTATTCTTCCACCCTTTAACCTAACCTCATTTAATCTTCGTGTATTCATTATGTTTGTTATAATTGTTCTTATTCTTTCCTCCTTTAACCTAACCTCTTTTAATCTTCGTGTATTTATTAGGTTTTTTATAATATGTTCTTATTCTTTGTCCTTTATCCTAACCTTTCAGATATTGTTTATTTGTTTATTGCATTTTGACGTATTTGTTAAATATATTATCCTTATCCTAACCTTTCATATGTAGTTTTGTTTCTCCTTTTTTGTATATTTTTACCCAAACCCACCATCCCACTTAACTTTCCTTCCTTCTTTTACTTTGTTTCTCCTACTTCTCTCTCCCTTTCTCTCTATCTCTCTTCTTCCTTTTCTTTCCCTCAGTCTCTCTCTTCGTCCCCCTCTCTCTCACTCATTTGCTTCTATCTCTCACTCTCTCTCTCTCTCTCTCTCTCTCTCTCTCTCTCTCCTCTCTCTCTCTCTCTCTCTCTCTCTCTCTCTCTCTCTCTCTCTCTCTCTCTCTCTCTCTCTCTCTCTCTCTCTCTCTCTCTCTCCTTCTCTTTCTCCTTTGCTCCCATTCTCTCACTCTCTCATTTTCTCTCTTATTTGCTCTCATATTTTTCTTTTGTCAAATTCAAGTCTTAGTAGATCTATCTATTTACTACTGTACTTATTTTATTACTAAGATAAAGAATGAACATATATGTGAAAACAAAGTAAAAGATGGAAGGAAGGTTAAGTGGGATGGTGGGTTTGGGTAAAAATATACAAAAAGGAGACACAAAACTACATCTGATAGGTTAGGATAAGGATAATATATTTAACAAATACGTCAAAATGCAATAAACTAATAAACAATATCTGAAAGGTTAGGATAAAGGACAAAGAATAAGAACATATTATAAAAAACCTAATAAATACACGAAGATTAAAAGAGGTTAGGTTTAAAGGAGGAAAGAATAAGAACAATTATAACAAACATAATGAATACACGAAGATTAAATGAGGTTAGGTTAAAGGGGGGAAGAATAAGAACAATTATAACATAATAAATACAGTTTATAAGCAACATGAAGAATTTTAAGTAAAAAGGTTACAAACTGCATAAACTGAAATTTTTTAACAAATAACCCTTGAAATTCATAAACATCCATTTGAGAAATTAACCCTTGAAATGAGTAAATGCCCATATTCAACAAAAATACTTTGAAATGCTTAAATACCCAATCTTTAAAAATAGCACTTGAAATGCATAAATTACAATTTGAGCAAATAACTATTGTAACGTACAAATGAACATGAGACATTGATTGATGAAACACCAAAAGACAAACTGGAAAATTGATGTAAGTTAGGCCATGTCTGGTTGGGTGAGTTGGGCTAGTTAAGTTAGATTATGTCAGTTTGGGAAAGTTTTGTTAGGTAAGTTATCTTAGGATAGGTTAGGTAAGATAGGTTAAGTTACGTTAAGTTAGGTTAGGTTACGTTACGTTGGGTTAGGCTAGGTTAGGTTAACTTGGGTTGGTTTTAGTTAGGATAGGTTAGGTTAGGTAAGTTAGGTTAGGTTAATTTAGGTTAGGTTGGGAAAATTAGGTTAGGATAGGTTGGGTTAGGTTAGTTAAGTTAGGCTAGGTTAAGTTAGGTAATTTACATTAAGTTAGGTTAGGTTGGGTAAGTTAGGTTAGGTTAGTTAAGTTAGATAATTTACATTAAGTTAGTATAGGTTTAGTTAAGTTAGGTAATTTATGTAAAGATAGGATAGGTGAGGTTAGGTAAGTTAGGTTAGGTTAGGTTGGGTTAGGATAGGATAGGTTATGAAAGTCAAGTTAGGTAAGGTTAGGTTAGTTATGTTAGGATAGGTTAGGTTATGCAAGTTAAGTTACGTTAGGATAGGTTGAGTTGGGTTGGGTTGGGTTAGGTTAGCTAACTTAAGTAAGGATAGGTTAAGTTAGGTTGGGTTAGGTTTGTTAAGTTAGGTTAGTTAAGTTAGGTAATTTACATTAAGTTAGGTTAGGTAAGGTAAGCTAGGTCATGTAAGTTTGATATGAAAAGCTAAACTAGTTACATTTTGGAGAGATGTCTTTTGTCTGAAGATGTCTTAGAGAACAACATTGATGTCTTTGAGAACAACTTTGATGCACGAAGATGTCTTAGAAAGCTTCTCTGATGAACGAAAGGTTAATTAGAGAATAACTTTGATGACTGAGATAAACTTTTTTTGATGGCTCTGCGGACAGCTTTGTCGAACGAGGATGTCTCAGAATGCTTCTATGAATAACGAAGGTGACTTAGAGAATATCCTTGATGACTTAGAGATTAATTTTTCTACGTTTTGATGACTCTGAGATTACCTTTGATGACTCTGAGAATAACTTTGATGAACGAAGATATTTTACGGAACAACTTTGATGACTTAGAGATTAACTTTTGAGGATATGAGAATACATTTTGATGACTCTGAGAATAGCTTTGATGAACGAAAGAGAGTTAGAGATTACCTTTGATGCCTTTGAGGATAACTTTTTGATGTCTTAACTTTTGATAACATAGAGAGCAACTTTAATGAGCGAAGGATAGTTAGAGATTACCTTTGATAACTCTGAGAATAACTTTGATGTCTTAGAGAACAACTTTGATGACTTAGAGAATTACTTTAATGAACGAAAGTGAGTTAGAGATTAACTTTTGATGACTTTGAGAATAACTTTTGATTTCTTAAAGATTAACTTTTGAGGAAATGAGAATAACTTTTTATGACTGTGAATGATTTTGATGTCTTAGAGAACATCTTTTGATGACTTAGAGATTAACTTTGATGAACGAGAGTTGAAGATTACCTTTGGTGACTCTGAGAATACCTTTTGATGACTATGAGAATAACTTTAGATGTCTCTGAGAATATCATTGATGAACGAAGATGTCTCTGATTAACTTTTTGATAACTCTGAGGACATGGAATTTTATGGACATGAGTAGTATTTTCATGTTTTTGAGTGTGTCTTTGGTTGTGTCTTTTGATATCTCGAAGAGTGTCTTTGATGTCTCAAATGGTGTCTTTGATGTCTCGAAGCAACCCACTCTCGCACGAGACAGCACATATATGACTTAATGCTTATAGTCATTATTTTGCTTATGAATTAGTACATATGTGGTATATTCCCAGTTATATTTTTTTCAAGGCCCAAACTCACGTACCAATTTATGTCTCACAGTACCCATCCATCCCCGTAGACAGCAGAATAGTCGTGATTGGTTCAATTATAATGAAAATTTTAATTTTCAGGTCCCACATGGGTTGTGAAATTTACCTTCTATTGCCCATGCTTTTAGAATATTACAGATCAGCTTCATCCAATTGAAGGTTTGAAGTTTTGTTTTGAGAAATAGTAGTTGTTCTCTGTAAATTATAATAAGCACAATAAATTATTACATAGAGTAATAGTGCTTCACCAATCAACATAATATACACTAGTTTGTACTTTAAAAATCTTTAAAGAATGTATTAGGAACGTCAATAGAAAACGATGCTACGTTGGAATGTCTACGGGGTAAACTACTGCAAATAGGATAGTATTGTGTCTTTTTACCTTCTGTAGGATAGGTATAGGGTCCACTACCACCTGTTAGGTGGGTAAGGGGTCCATACCACTTGAAGGATTTGTCTGGGCCCAATAACTACCCATAGGAATAGGTATGGGGTCCACTACCGCCTACTGGATGGGTATGGCGTCCACTACCGCTTGCAGGATGGTTATGGGATCCATTACTGCCCACAGGATGGGTTTGGGGTCCACTATCATCTACGGAATGAGTATGGGGTCCACTACTGCCCACTGCATGGGTATATGTTCCACTTCCGCCCATAGGATGTGTGAGGCGTCCACTATACCGCCCACAGGATGGGTATGGCGGTCCACAATCACCCACAGGATAAAAATTGTGTCTACTACCGCCCACAGTATGGGTATGGCCTCCATTGATGCCCACAGCATGAGTATAGGGTCAAGTTCCGTTCACGGAATGGGTATATGGTTAACAACTGCTGACAGGATGGGTATATCGTCTATTTCCGCCCACAGGATGGGTATGGGGTTAACTACCACCCATAGGACGGGTATGGGGTCCACTACCGCCCACTGGATACGTATGGGTCCACAACCATCCACAGGGTGGGTGTGGGGTCCACTACTGCCTACAGGATGGCTATGGGGTCACTACAACCCACAGGATGGGTATGGGCTCAACTTCCGCCCGCAGGATGGGTATGGACTCCATTACCACCCACAGGATGGGTATGGAGTCCACTATCGCTCACAGGATACGTATGGGATCCACAACCGCCCACAGGGTGGGTATGGGGGGCCACGTCCATTCACAGGATGGGTATATGCTCCACTACCGTCCACAAAATGAGTATGCGGTCCATTACCGCCCACAGGATGGGCATGGGGTCCACTACCGCCCAAAAGATTGGTATGGGGTGCACTATCGCCCACAGGATGTGTATGGGGTCCACTACAACCCACAGGATAATTATGGGGTCCATTATCACCTACAAGATGAGTATGGGGTCCACTACCGCCCACAAGATGGGTATGGGGTTCACTACCACCCACAGGATGAGTATGATGTCCACTAGCACCCCAAAGATGAGTATGGGGGTCCACTACCACCCATAAGATGGGTATGGGGTCCACTTGTACCCACAAGATGGGTATGGGGTCCATTACCTCCCACAGGATAATTATGGGGTCCACTACCACCCACTAGATGGGTATGGGGTCCACTACCACCCACAAGATGGGTATGGGGTCCACTCCCCCCACAGGAGGGGGGTATGATGTCCAATACTGCCCACAAGATTGGTGTGGGGTCCACTACCGCAAAAACTACCACCCACTAGATGGGTATGGGGACCACTAGCACCCACAAGATGGGTATTGGGTCCATAAGCACCCACAAGTTGGGTATGGGGTCCACTCCCACCCACAGTATGGGTATGATGTCCAATACTACCCACAAAATTGGTATGGGGTCCACTACCGCAAACAGAATGGGCATGGGGTCCACTATCACCAACTGGATGAGTATATTGGGTCCACTCCCTTCCACAGGATGGGTGTGGGCTCCACTATCACTCACGGCAGGGGTATGGGGGCAACTACAACTCACGAGATGGGGTATGGGGTCAACTACAGCTCAAGGATATATATAAATTCCACTACTTCCCACGGGGTGTTGGTGTTGGGAGTGGTGGTGGTGTTGGGAGTGGTGGTGGTGTTGGGAGTGGTGGTGGTGTTGGGAGTGGTGGTGGTGTTGGGAGTGGTGGTGGTGTTGGGAGTGGTGGTGGTGTTGGGAGTGGTGGTGTTGTTGGGAGTAGTGGTGGTGTTGGGAGTGGTGGTGGTGTTGGGAGTGGTGGTGGTGTTGGGAGTGGTGGTGTTGTTGGGAGTAGGGGTGGTGTTGGAGTGGTGGTGGTGTTGGGAGTGGTGGTGGTGTTGGGAGTGGTGGTGGTGTTGGGAGTGGTGGTGTTGTTGGGAGTGGTGGTGGTGTTGGGAGTGGTGGTGGTGTTGGGAGTGATGGTGGTGTTGGGAGTGGTGGTGTTGTTGGGAGTGGTGGTGGTGTTGGGAGTGGTGGTGGTGTTGGGAGTGGTGGTGGTGTTGGAGTGGTGGTGTTGTTGGGAGTAGGGGTGGTGTTGGGAGTGGTGGTGGTGTTGGGAGTGGTGGTGGTGGTGTTGGGAGTGGTGGTGGTGTTGGGAGTGGTGGTGGTGTTGGGAGTGGTGGTGGTGTTGGGAGTGGTGGTGGTGTTGGGAGTGGTGGTGGTGTTGGGAGTGGTGGTGGTGTTGGGAGTAGTGGTGGTGTTGGGAGTGGTGGTGGTGTTGGGAGTGGTGGTGGTGTTGGGAGTGGTGGTGGTGTTGGGAGTGGTTGGGAATTACAAGTAGAATGTTGGATTTCAAGAAAGAACATGTATATACTATGCCTAAAGCATTAATACGCACAGCGTTTTGGGCAGGATCTGGGAAATACCTTAAAAACTAAGACTTAAGACTAATTGAGATCAACAGCATGAATTGAACTGACATATGTTGACATTTAAGAGATAAGGTAAGTTAGAATTTCATTTCTTTCTTTTTTTACTATGCACCCCATACCCATCCCGTGAGCGGTGGTGTAAAGGATTACAGAGGAACATAATCGGTTCAGGAACTGAACCCTCTAGTTCGTTTAGCTAAGCAAATAACAATCATTTGACGCTAGTTTCACAATTATTAATGTTATATATGCATGTACACATACTCATACATATATGTACAAATATATACATATACACATATACACATACACATACATATTCAATCACCTACACAAATACACACATCAATAATCTTTTGTATCACAAGTGATTCAACAAGAGGCTCCCAAGAGGCTCAGAACAGTCACTATACAAGGCACTTTCATCTATGGTGAGTCACACAGTTACTAGTCTTGCTGAACACCTACCCAACTTTACGGCAGCTTTAAAGACATGTGCATGCATCACCTACAGTAAGCAAATTTTGGATACTTCGCTAAGATTTCAGGATGCACATCAATATCAATGAAGTACTTACACATTTCTTGGACACCATTGATGCTGTTATCCCTGAATTCCGCGATTTTTTCACTTTCCATTATATAATGACGCAAAGTATACGAGTAGTTCCGCTGACAGAGTTTACATTTAGTCAGCTCTACATCATCAGATGCTACAAACTCCCAGAGGTACTTGTAGCCGTGCCTAAACCTAGCAGTGGTAACATCTAGAAGTCTACTAACCTTATTGGATGACCCATAGACGCGCGGTACTTCCTGTATAATAGAATGATGATAGATGGAGGAACTGGTGTGAATCTCCCTTTGCTTCAAGTCTCCGAAATTCAGTTGATGTTCCAGGAATATTACTGCCCTCAAGCTGCTCAGGGGCAGTCCAAGTTGGTAATCAATTCCTTCTTTACGAGCAAAAGTCTTCACCAACTCATCAGTTCTCTCATGCATTCGGAGACCAATATGGAAGGAATCCACAGAAGACAGACTCTGACTCCATCATTGATTATTTTCATTATATCTGTGTCTAGCTTTAAAGATAAGCACGTCACAGTAATGCCTTGGGGAGCTGAGGGCAGTCAAGGATGACAAAGAGTCCCTTACATTTAGCGAGTCAACTTTGGATTCATATACGCGCTCGAGTGCAAGGATTATGGAAACCAATTCTGTTTGAAGAGTGGAGGCCCAGTTACTTAGACACGCCACCACACTCATGGGAGAAGGAACCATCTCTCCCTGTCACAACAACTGCACTTCCAGCTGCACCATTGGACTGATTCAATGAACCATCAGTGTAAATTTATTAACTCCCTCCACCCATTCTCTCGTGTCAACTACATTTACAAAATCCTGTCTTAAATGCAAACCATGCTCTGAAACTCTCCCTGGACAGATGTAATAGGACCCATTATCACCACACCAGAAATATATATCTCTTTGATATCCCTAGGGTCAAACTTAATCTGTGTAAACACTTTATGCAAATTAAGGGACCTAGTCTATGGAACTCACTCCCTAGTGAATTGAAAAGCTGTCAAACTTTTGCCTCATTTAAAAGCAAAACCAAATAGTACGAATTTCATCTTCGTAGTTTCCTACACTGAGCTTTAAATTTGCTCTGTGTCTAGTCTTACCCAATCTCCCATTTTTTATGTACTTAACCCAAACAACCTTATCATTGTGTTCATTGCTGTCTTCTTTGATGTGCTAGCCATATGCTGTATTGTGCCTACCAATTTTTGTCAACTACCATTCAAGCTGTCATTGCAATCAATCTGAGCTACCTATGTGCTTTAATATACCTACAATTTTCTCTCAGCTTTTATTTTTTTTCTTGCCTTGTAACTGTTATCATTTTTATAAATTTTGCAAATATTTACCTACTTAAAATTTTCTTAGATTAAGGACCAGCCCGAAACGCTGCGCGTACTAGTGGCTTTACAAGATTGTAATTACTATATTATGTATCCTCACAATCCCAATGTACCTTCTTGTATATATATAAATAAATAAATAAATAAATAAATAAATAAATAAATAAATAATAAATAAATAAATAAATAAATAAATAAATAATTTGGGAAAGGGAGCACTCTCTGACTAAAGCATCAATTTGACTTAAGGCATTGTACTTTGCTTCTTGTCGAAGCAAGGGTCGAAGCTTCTTGTCTTTAATCAGTTTCTTGGGTGGGAAAGGAGGGACAGTAATTTGGAAAGAGTGATCTCCCATGGGCAGGAAGTGTTGTTGTTGTCTCTCTTGTAGAGGTGATGAATATTATACATTCTGAGCATAATGACAGTTTTGGTAATCCATTTGGAGGGATGCTTACCTTCAAGGAAGAAGGCTTGGAGGGCTTCAGTGCAGGGGTTAGGGTGGGTTAGCCTAAGCATCTTGATACCAAATAAAGCATTAATTTCAATGATACGATCACTTACACATGAAATATTCAGTTCTTTTCTCAAGTTAGTAATTTAGTTGCACGGGGGCCTCCGAGGGTAATCCTCATGGCTTCGGTTTGCATCTTTCTCAGCCCTCCAAGCATTCTCTCAGGCACTAGAGCAAGCATGGGTGCAGCATAATTAATCAGAGACCTAATATATGAGAGATGCATCATTTTTCAAATTCTCACATTTGCACCATAGCTTGGAAGATAGTCTGCCACAGCCTTGAGAGCACGAAGCCTCTATCTCTACATTGGCGACCCAGTCTGGCTACAACATTGCGTACAGTAGAACCTCAAGACCAAGGTATTTGTATCTCGTTACATAGTCGAGCAGAAGAGCCATAATCCAACTGCATTTTGCGAACGGCCCCACCCCGTCTAGGTGGGCGTCGGTTCAGGATCTTTGTTTTCTCTACTGAGATGACTAAGCTAGTTCCTGACATGTGTACAATAGTGTTCAGAACATTTTGGGTGTTGATATACCCCATTGGTGTGGATCAGTATATCATCCGCATAGCTAATGATGTGTTCGCTGGGCCTTCTAGTTACTTAGTTTAAAAGTGCATTGATTAACACATTGAACAGAGTAGGACTGAGGACACCTCCCTGTGGAGTGCCAAGTTCAAAATCTCTCGTTACTCTCCTATGCCCTTGGAACAATGCAGATGACTTCCTGTTGGATAGATTGCCTCTTATCCACCGTAGAAGCCATCCTCCGCCATTCATTTTAGCAAGTTCGCTCAGAATGACGTGTGGTTTAGCAATGTCAAAGGCTGACTTAAGATCTAAGAAAGTGGTATATGACCTATCAATATGCAGGGTGAGGAATGTGGTAATACAGTGATGTACACTCTTTACATGCTTAAAGTCATATATCTGGGGACAACATGTTATTAATTCTGTAAAGGAGATAGTTGAGAACCATCCTCTCAAGACACTTACAGAGACAACTAGTGAGGGAGATTGGGCGAAAAAATTAAAAAAAAATCTAATTCAAATGTTTATTCAGGTAAAGTACATACATACAAGAGGTGATACAAAAATTGATAGATTTATAGATAGAGCCAGTACATACAATGCCTAAAGCCACTATTACGCAAAGCATTTCGGGCAGGAAAACCATTCAAGATTAAAACTTAATACTAATTGAGATTAAAGTATAAAATGTGTTTAGAAAAAATTGAAATAAAAAAAGGAGGGAGCATGGCAGAAAAACAGCAAAAATACAATTAGGTCGACAAACAGCATTGTTTAAAAATAACAGACAGGGGTTGACAATATAGGGGTAAGGTAGGTTACAGGGAATTTATTAGGTAGTGCTTCGTTTTTATCTTAAACTGGTTGAGAGAGGTAGTCTTTAACATGATTGGGAAGGTCATTCCACATTCTGGGTGCCTTGATTTGTAGGCACCCAAACTAGATTTGTAATCTAGTTTGATTAAGTCGTACTCTTGGAATATCAAAACGGTATTTGCTTCTAGTGTGGTGCTCATATGTTCTGTTACAACCTTCAATGAAGCTTTTGAGGTCAGGATTGGCATTACAGTTCAGCGTTATATATATATATATATAATATATATATATATATATATATATATATATATATATATATATATATATATATATATATATATATATATATATATATATATATATATATATAACTGAAAACTCACACCCCAGAAGTGACTCGAACCCATACTCCCAGAAGCAACGCAACTGGTATGTACAAGACGCCTTAATCCACTTGACCATCACGACCGGACAAAATGAGGTGATAGCCGAGGCTATTTGAACCACCCCACCGCCGGCACTCGGATAGTTATCTTGGGCATAGCATTTTACCAAATCACCTCATTCTTTGGGGCACACGTGAGGAACACAAATGCGAACAAGCCTGAATGGTCCCAGGACAATATGCAACTGAAAACTCACACCCCAGAAGTGACTCGAACCCATACTCCCAGAAGCAACGCAACTGGTATGTACAAGACGCCTTAATCCACTTGACCATCACGACCGGACAAAATGAGGTGATAGCCGAGGCTATTTGAACCACCCCACCGCCGGCACTCGGATAGTTATCTTGGGCATAGCATTTTACCAAATCACCTCATTCTTTGGGGCACACGTGAGGAACACAAATGCGAACAAGCCTGAATGGTCCCCAGGACAATATGCAACTGAAAACTCACACCCCAGAAGTGACTCGAACCCATACTCCCAGAAGCAACGCAACTGGTATGTACAAGCGCCTTAATCCACTTGACCATCACGACCGGACAAAATGAGGTGATATGGTAAAATGGTAAAATGCTATGCCCAAGATAACTATCCGAGTGCCGGCGGTGGGGTGGTTCAAATAGCCTCGGCTATCACCTCATTTTGTCCGGTCGTGATAGTCAAGTGGATTAAGGCGTCTTGTACATACCAGTTGCGTTGCTTCTGGGAGTATGGGTTCGAGTCACTTCTGGGGTGTGAGTTTTCAGTTGCATATTGTCCTGGGGACCATTCAGGCTTGTTCGCATATATATATATATATATATATATATATATATATATATATATATATATATATATATATATATATATGCAATTGACGATCACAAAACACTGATCATTTTATGCGGAAAATCCACAGAGAAATATGAAATGAGGTGAACGTTTCGGCTTTGTTAAAGCCTTTGTCAACACCAGACTGACTAAGGAGAAGGGAGAAGGGGGAGGATATATAGGCCGACACCTGACCAACCCATCCCTAGGGTTGGTCAGGTGTAATTAACCAAAATCAGGTATAGCTTAGCTTAAAATGGTCAAAGAGGATTAAGCGGTCAGAGAATAAGGATGAAAGATTAAAGAAAAGCCTCATGAACACACAATATATGAATATACAATTATAATGAGACATTGTAAGCCTCTCTATCAGAGTTGTTTCTTAAACTGTTGTGCAATATTATAACTTAAAAATGGATCAAGTTTGTACATTCCAGTACTAACATTAAGAAGATTTGGACACTGACTGATTAGAGCAGACTCAATCAAATTCCGTTCCACGAAATCCCCACAATTGGTAATGCTTTTTGCCCCATTCCAGTTAATATTGTGATCGCATAAACTCGTATGTAGATACAATGCATTAGACGTTTGGGCAGTTCTAATACTATAAGCATGTTGTGACAACCGCAATTGTAAGGACTTTCCTGTTTGTCCAAGGTAAACAGAATCACAATCATTGCAGGGAATTGAATACACACAACCTGCTGTATCAGGGGAGTTTTTTATTAAATTGGATTTGAT